>NC_139710.1:47245193-47510193 GCF_964188405.1 Protomyctophum parallelum
TGCAAGTTAGTTACAAAGCTGCATTCTCTCGCGCGTGCCAAACTGTCATTCCTCTTGTATTATTTTCCCACCAAGGAGTAACTAAACCTTGCATCTCGAAGCACAGTCGAGACGGGCAGTGTCGGTAGGGTAGGCCAATCAGAGGCAGGCGGGGCGTTACCATGCCTATGCTCAGCCGCACACTAGATATACGCGGTTCCCACTGGTCAGGACCCTTTCGTGGGTCCTGACCATTTTCATTTTCTACAAATATATATATATATATTTCTTTTTTTAATACATTCTTCAAAATAATTGTATTAAAAATCGCAGATCTACAAGCTCACGGCGCGGCACGAAGCGACGCGTTGTGCGCTTGTAGATCTGCTAATTTCACTATAGTTCGGGGAACCACTGGGCTACTGGGTGCGTGCGGGGTCCTCGTTTCCTCAGGCTTGTAAAGCTGATCCACTATCAGTTGCAGGCTGCTGTTACACCAGCAGCCTGGCAATGAACCTGATTTCTCTGGGCGTTTTGACATTTCTGGCCATGTAATGGCGAGCAAGAAAACCCTATTAAGCCGCTAATCAATTGATGTATCCTGTGGGGGAATGCACTCAGAGTGTGTGTACGCATTCTTTATCGTGATTGAAACTTTCCTGTTTGGAGTGCATGCCTCCTGCCTGGCCGTGACATGACATGACAGAAGGTGTATATTTCTTTGGGGACAGCCTGGTGTTTAAAAGATTAAACGCACATATGGAAATTAGCTCAATATGTGAAAGACGCAATGGCACTCGCGCGCACACACACACACACACACACACACACACACACACACATTCTTTCTATTGATTATTTTCATAGTCTGACGAGCATCTAAAAGCATATAAAGCTCTATATGTAATTCTAGACGGTTGCAACCAGGCCCGACAGATTACAATCAAGTTGACATCAGCTCCTATCGCTCTGACTCATCTTACCCCCCCCCCCCCCCACACACACACACACACACACACACACACACACAGGCCAGTGGAGGCACACAGAGCTGTGGACTGTGAGGAGGTCATCACACATTATGTCAGGACACATTACATCCTATGACACTGAAGGCCTCCTCTTTTGTTAGCCAGGTGTCTAGGGGGCAGCTCCGGCAGCGTTTTATTTTACCAAAGCCTCTTGACAATGTGCTATTTTTTTTTTTCCAATTGCGCCAATCTGCCCGGAATGGAACAGCCTGTCTTGTCGATGAAGACGCAACCAGACAGCACTGCGGGCTAGAGAAAGAGAGGTGAGGAAGAGATAGTAAGCTTGTGACAGTGGGCTAAATTGAAAAAACACAAGGGGGACAAGGGCACTCAAAACACACAATGTTAGCAGTCGGTGTGTGCGTGCGTGCGTGCGTGCGTGCGTGCGTGCGTGCGTGCGTGCGTGCGTGCGTGCGTGCGTGCGTATATCCCATGAGAGAAGTCATACAGGAATAGTGGATACAGAATAAATGAGTGAAATGGGAAGTGAAGAACTAAATGAGCAAACAAAATTGGAACTTCAACACTATAAAAAATGTAAGCTGATAAATTGTTTCGGGTAAAATTTGCAACCCACCTGAAAATGTATTTGCTGTTTATTAAAGAGACGGAGACCCCAGTGACTGAACACACACTCTGGCAATGATTACTATCAGGGTATAGAGTATAGGGTATAGGGTATATGTTGAAAAAGTGAACTTTTTTAACAATAAACATAATTCTTTAACCAAAAATATCACTCACAGAATCTTTAAACACCCAACAGTGTCATTGTGAAGTGATGCTAGCGGTAGCGATGGTATTAGTTCAACCCGACACAGCAAACATCAATACAGGCTTTCACTTGCATCAGAATTCAGCAAGAAATGATGACCAGGTTGATTTGTGAGAATGTTCGCCACGGATGTGGTAAATGGTGCATTTACAGTGTAATACAGTATATAGCGCTTTTTTAGATTGTGCATCACATTCACCCATTCACACTCACTCCATTTCACACACCGATGGCAGGGGAAACCATGCAAGGCACCAACCTGCACGTCGGGAGCAATTAGGGGTTCAGCGTCTTGCTCAAGGACATTTCCACACTGACTCTGGGGGAGCCCGGGATCGAACTGGGAACCCTGCGGTTACCATCCGGCCGCTCTACCGGACACTCCACCCCTGAGCCACTGCTGGCCCGATGTGAAGCTGATCTCTATTGCAGAAGTTGAGGGCTTCATAAAGGTTAGGTCTTTGCTATGTCAAATCAGGCTACACAACGCAGATATGAAAAAACAACATCAAAAACCAAAAGTCTGTAACTGCTAGAATAGAGTAGACACGCTGTAGGCTATGGCAAGTACAGTGAATTCCACCTGCGTGAAGTTTAAACACTTTTCCCCACCGTGTAAACCAGTTTGGCCCAGTTTCGCACATCTTTTTAGGAAATAGAACCATGTGTAGCGTTAAAAGACTGAAATGCAATAAAAGTGAAAGTGAAGCTCATGAAAAGCATGAAAGTTGAGTCATAGCTGGAAATCTAAGCATCTAAGAAATGTATTTGGGGGAAAATCTCTTAAGATACACCAGCATTGTTCCCATGTAGCACTTCTGTAGTTAGTTATAGGTCAATTCTGTATAAAGATTTATATTTCCATTTGTCCAAATGAGGTGTAGACACTAGACCAGTGGTTCCCAAAGACCCGGATTAATTTGATTTCAACCTTACTACTACTTTGTACTACTAGGAATTAGGTTAAAAAAAAGATAAAAAAAATAATAAAAAAAATAAGTTTGATGAAAATGTTATGCACATTATATAATAATTATATAATAATATAATAAATTAATAATTTACATTTGGGGGATATCTTTCACAATAATGAATAAAACATGTTCTAATGATCACAAAAAACATATATTACAATTATTTTACTTACTTTTATTAGGGTTAAAGGTCAAAAGTCATAGGTTCAAAATTGTCAATTTTTTTTAATTTGTGTGAATTTCAGCCTCTGTGGGGGGTATTTATATGCAAATATCATGACCAATGGCATTGCAATGAACATCACTGATGGCGTTTAGGTGAAAAAAGAACAGAAAAAAAAAGAAATTAAGTAATTAATTAAAATAAGATTGTTGCTATAAAGCAACGCTGGGTCTTAGAGGGTGGGAGTTCCAGGGGGTCCCCAGCTAAATGATAGTTAGGAACCAAATGGACCCTTTAGTTGGGTCGTATGTGATACTTCTGTGACCGCGGAGAGCAAAGGTCCGTTTCTTCTGGATTTATCATCTATGAAGGTTAAAAAAACAAATGCGGGCAAAATCCATTAGAGCCCCAAATCCATATGTCCACCAGCATCAACAACCTGTTGATAAGGCAAAATTACCTCAAATTCATTCTGCTTTACGTAGCATGTGACATGTCAAACTGGGGGTTTTCATGATTCTGAATCCATTCCAAGCATTAGTTTTGCACAAATAACACAATTGGGCACATTTGGGCAAGTGCAGTATGGCCGTTTTTAGCCCAAGGAGTGTTCTTTTTGCCATATTGTGCCTTAACAGGTTGTTGATGGTGGCCATATGGATTTGAGGCTCTCGTGAATTCTGCCCACATTTTTGCGAGGTATAGCCTATGGGGGCTCAATTTGTTTTTTAACCTTCATACGTAGATGATAAATACCACTGAGAAACTGCCCTTTGCTCTCTGCGGTCATGGAAGTATCAGATACGACCCCATTACTTATGGGTCTGTAACTCTGAAGAAACCCTAACGGGTCCATTTGGTTCCATTTGTACACTCTCAAAGTTTGGGAACCACTGCGACTAGACATTGAGTTGGCACAAGCAGCCAGCCTGTATAGTGTGGTTTCACCACTGAATAGTGCATCATGATTTGTGCGACTTGGCTGCGTTCACAAACTGCACACACAGTAACCCTTACCCTCGATGGCTAAATGATCAGACAGGGAGGCCACAAAGTAAACAGAATCTTGTTTTGTTGTTCCATATTAACAGGAGTAGAGTAAAAACTTTCCATCATGTATTTTCCCCCCAAGAATCCTGACTGATGAAACACTACAGGCATGATGTGACACATGGCACTCATAGTTTACACACACATTTATACTCAAAGGACCACAATGGAAATATAAGCTCTCAGCTTTTTGGGGGTTTATCCTCTTGACAGATATACTGTAATTTATGTACAAATATATGGTCATGTATATGCATGTTTTGTCAATAAAAACATGAATCAGTCAATAAATGCTGAACATGTGTTAATTAACCCATTCTGAACGGGCACCCATTTTGGTGTTAGCATCATGTTATGCTTTAGCTATTTAAAAAATAGCAGATCTACAAGCTCATATCGCGCCACCGAGTGGCGCGATACGAGCTTGTAGGTCTGCTATTTTTTGAAAAATCGAAGAACGACTGACATTTTTTAGAATCTGATCTCAGGTCAGAATGGGTTCATCAGACCAGTGTGTGTCCAGTGGAAACCTCGTATGAATCTGATCTCAGGTCAGAATGTGTTAATTAATTGTCTGTAATGCAGGGCTCTGCTGAGCCAAATGTCCTGGTTGGACCCCTCCTCTCATGGCTAAGTCCTTCCTTACTGCCATCGCTTCAACTCAAATACAAACTTTAAAGCTTTAAAAAGGAGAAGCTCTAAACCACCTAAAGTATTACAGAATACTATTCTAGTCTTGGGTAGATTTGTATTGGGTGAGATATACAGAACACAAATTAAACCATTCCCTACTTGGCAGAGTAGGCTACAATCTGGAGTTCAGCATTTAGGAAAAACCTGCCATCGGGGGCCAAATCCACAAAAGAAAATAATAATATAAATCTTAGAAGTAGAAACATCAAGGAGTGCTGTTCACTTAAGCAGCACAAGAGGTGGCCCCTGACGGCTAAAGGCGGATGATACGTCTCCTAGCGTGTCTGTGAAGAATGACACAGCGGGTGAGGAAGTGCTGCCGGAATCAAAACAGCAGATTCGTGTGTGGTCAAAGTTTGGCTTTGCCTGAACACTACGTCCTAACCGTTTTAACACATTCTGACCTGAGATCAGATTCATACGAGGTTTCCACTGGAAACACACTGGTCTGATGAACCCATTCTGACCTGAGATCAGATTCTAAAAATGTCAGTCGTTCTTCGATTTTTCAAAAATAGCAGACCTACAAGCTCGTAGCGAGCCACTCGGTGGCGCGCTATGAGCTTGTAGATCTGCTATTTATCAATAGCTAAAGCATGACATGATGCTAACACCAAAATGGGTGCCCGTTCAGAATGGGTTAACACCTGGCCCGTGCATGCACACACGCTATGCATGCCTGGCCAAGAGGGTCCTTTCCCAGAGGAGAGAAAGAAAAAGAAAAAAACACAGACCTTAAAAACTGCCGCTTGCTCATTCTATGCACGTTTTTCCAGACAGATAATTTCAGGTTTGTGCCCACTAGCGCCAACCCTCTGTCCGTCCCACTTTCCCTGACCTGTAATTACATGCCATTCATTTGATTTGTTCATTAGTTCCAAGCTTCGGCTGGGTTGGAGCAAACAGGAACCCTCTTATTAGTGGTTCATGACTCTACTCTCTCCATAGGATCCTGGAGCCTTGGTGGAAAAAGAGGATGGGGGACCGAGTACGGGGACGAGGAGGTTGGTGGGTGTGTGGGTGTGGTGGGAGTAGGGTCGCTGGGTCGGCGGGTGTTACTGCCGGTAGGAAGAACCACTCTGAACCTGGCATCCGCATTTTGGGGGAATGTATTCAAACAAAACGGGGCATAAGGGGTTAAAACACAGATGACTTGGAACAGGAATTGGCTCACCGAAATGAGCCAATTCCCTGAACTGGGGAGTAAGATGGTAAATGGTGCATGTAAGCTGGTATTAGGGCTGTTCCGATCGCGTGAACTGAAATCGGGGCCGATCGCGTCATTTTCAAATGATCGGAATCGGATTGGGAGCAAATAAATGTGTCGTCCCTAGTATCAATATTATATCCATATATCATATCATATTAGAGTGGATATTGTCTGTCATTTTGGATATTGTACTATTGTGATAATGCATAAGTGTATACAAATATAAATATCTGATCAGAAAATTCGGTGGATACTCAAAATCAAATGATCGGAATCAGATGGGGAGCAAAATCCCTAGCTAGTATAGCACCTTTATCCAAAGCACTTTAGAATGTGCATTACCTTTACTCATTCACACAACGATGGCGGAGGAAACCATGTCACCAATAACCTACTATCAGCACTGAGCTACCACGTGTAGCACCGTAAGCCTCATGGTCCACTTACTAAATATAAGTCTTTACGATTAATGGGAATGAAATTAAAGAGGTAGCCTGACCTTCTGTCAAATAAGCTCTTTAATAAATTGACATTTGTGCGCCGACAACAAACCGAGTGGCGGTTTCTCCTCTTCCGTGTGTTCAGATCAACACCTAGTATGGCGTGGTGATTTTGAGCTTATTCCGTTCCACTAACACACGCCATGTGTTGAAGTGTTCATAGCTCGTAACAAAAGCTAAATAACACTGGACCCACAGAAGTGAAACTGCTACCATTTTCTCGTCACACGACGTTGATCAAAGAGCTTATTTGCCAAAAATGTCAAAATGTTTTAATCTTAACTCTTGCCAAATACTTAATCAATTATATGTTGTGCTTTGAAACTAGTATGGAAGTCTCGCCTCATTCCATGTTCTAGGCTGTTCTTAAAAAAAAAGGGGGATATATGATTTCAAGCATCACAGTCCTTATAATATGGTACAAACAGTATGGTACGTACGTGTACGTAAGAGAGGGAGGTGTACTGTACAGTTTCTGTACAGTTAGACATCTATCTGCGTCTGTATGTTCAGACTGGCAGCCCAAATCCCATCTTTGGTGTAAGTACAGTATGCCTCTGGGGAGAGGATGTAGAATACGCACATGGACAGGTGGGTGCTGGGCTAAAGAGGCTTCAGTTTAACCCATTCTGACCTGAGATCAGATTCATACGAGGTTTCCACTGGACACACACTGATCTGATGAACCCATTCTGACCTGAGATCAGATTCTAAAAATGTCAGTCGTTCTTCGTTTTTTTTCAAAAATAGCAGACCTACAAGCTCGTATCGCGCCACTCGGTGGCGCGATATGAGCTTGTAGGTCTGCTATTTTTAAATAGCTAAAGCATAACATGATGCTGACACCAAAATGGGTGCCCGTTCAGAATGGGTTAAAGTGTAATGGAGTCCGCACACCATATTAGGTAGAAAAATACTTATTATAAATAATGTATTCGTCTGACAACGTTTCGATCCTGTGGATCGAATCCTGATGAAGACGAATAAATGAAGAAGTCTTTTTTTTTTACCTAATAATATGGTGTGAAGGCTCCATCCATCTGTAAACTAAGTCTGACTCTGAACAGAAAAACACTACATGGAAATAGATTTTGTGCGTAACAGATTTGAAACACATTCCTGGGTGGGTTGAAATGAGATTCATGGGTTATATTATATCTGATTTCTAAAGATGTGTCTCAATCTGGAGCAGACGCTCCAATGAAGCCTCATCTATGTTTCATTGTACGAAATAACTTGTAGATTTCGGTGCCACCTGTTACGACAGAGTATAAGCATTACTAGCACCAAATTTGTCATTATAATTGTTACCACAGCAACCAATGCAAATATGTCAACAATGTCTGACTACACAAATCTGATCTGATCACTTGCAAACAGTGTGGACAGTCTGTCCCAAATATCATATTTCTCTGCAGTCTGAACAAATCCATAGTAGCATTTCTTGTTACTATCGGGAGATATTCACTTCAATCCTGGACCGGTTACCCGATCACAAGCAAGACTGCACTCACAGCAGCAACTGTTGCTTCCGCAAACAACGGCCGTTCCCATCGCAACGCACCAAGGCTTCCACGCCTTCCAGAGCGCCGCGAGCGCCTCGAGCGCCTCCCCCACGGAACGGACCACGGACGCAACTTCAAGATCAGCCCATGAACTGCAGACAACCAACGCCAGCGGACCCCCACATACCACCGCAGGCGTCTTGTTCGCCGAAGCCACCCCAGCGGCAGTGATCATGGAGCTGAACGAGGAACACCACCCCCTCCCCCACACCCACAGTCAACCCAGGACTACAGAGGATAATAGACCACCCATTCCCACCCCAGCCACGGACCCAGACACCAGGATGGATCTGACCTGGCCTACAGACATGTCCAGACATGTTCAGACATGTTCAGACATGTTCAACGGCGCCACCCCCCACATTCCACCGCCCCTCCCCACTCACACCTCAGCCGCGGACACGCCCATCCTCGGTCACACCTCTGACTACTTCAACACAGACGAAATTAACACAATCGTCGCATCCAACGGCCTTCACCTGTTCCATTTGAATGTGAATAGCTTGAGTCCCAAACTAGCTGAGATCAGACATCTGTTCCAGAACGGTAAGGCAAACATACTGTGTTTCTCTGAAACTAAACTTGATGAGTCTACTAAAGACCCAGAGATTGAAATAGAAAATTACTCAGTCATTAGAAATGACAGAAACAGGCATGGTGGTGGCGTGTGCATGTATATTCACCAAGATACTGAATACATTACTCGTACTGACTTGCAGCATGATGAAATTGAAACTGTGTGGGTTGAATTAATTTTCAAAAATGCTAAATCGGTATTAGTGGGCACCGTCTATAGACCCCCTGATCAGAATGAGTTCTATGATATACTTGAGGGGTGCTTAGCTGGGGAGGAATGTGTAGAGAAGATCCTGATTGGCGACTACAATACGGATATGCGTCATAAGGAAGCTCCTGTGTTCAAGTCATTTAGTCGGTTTTGTGATCTGCATAGTATCAGTCAGCTAATTACCCAACCCACAAGAGTGTGTGATTCTTCTCAAACTGTCATTGATCTCATTCTGACCTCGGACAAATCCAGAATCTCAAAGAAAGGGGTTATTGTATGTGGGCTCAGTGATCATTTTATGATTTTCTGTACCCGCAAAATACAAAAACTAAAGTTTGACTGTCACAAAACAGTCATATCTAGGGACCTCAAAACCTACTCTAGTGAGGCCTTTAACCTTGAACTGGAGAGTCTGGATTGGTCCGATGTGCTCAGGAGCTCACTAGTCGAAGAAGCATGGCTTGGCTTTAAAACCAAATTTACATCAGTACTAAACATCATGGCTCCTTTGAGAACCGTCAGGGTCAAAACCCGCTCGGAGCCATGGATGAATTCTGACATACTGACTGCAATGAAAGCCAGAGATAACAAATGCTCTGAACTTCTTAAATGCAAGTCCAAACTAGCCAAGTGCAAGCGCTTCGACAGTGATCTCCAAACCAAACTGTGCAACCTAAAAGCCCAGTGTAACAAGCTAAGAAACAGTGTAATTGCCATGACCAAATCAGCCAAATGTAACTTTATCAATGATAAAGCCGAGGAAATCAAAAACAATCCTCGGGAGCTATGGAAGTTACTAAACAATCAACTAGGCTGTGGTCAGAAACTAAAAACCAGGTTTACTAACATAAACATCAAATCGAATAACACCCTCATCACTGACAAACTCGATGTAGCCAACCACTTGAACATCTTCTTTACAAACATTGCAACAAAGCTGGTTAGCAAACTGCCCTCCCACTCTGGGCGTTTTGGTGTAGAGCACATCAAAGCCTTCTACAAAAACCTTGGTGTTTGTAAAGATGATTTTAAAATGACAATGGTAACAACCGAGGAGGTACTTAAAAAACTGAGTGCCCTCCAACCCCACAAGGCCACTGGCCATGACAATATTCCCTCCAAATTTCTCAGAGACTCAGCCTTTTCCATAGCTCCAGTCATCACCCACATAGTTAACCTCTCCATCAAACAGGGACAGGTCCCCCAAGATTTTAAACTGGCCAAAGTAACCCCCTTGTACAAAAAAGGGAGTAAATTAGAACCCGGCAACTACCGCCCTATTTCTATTCTAAGCTCCATCTCGAAAGTGATGGAAAAAATAGTCTATGAACAGGTTGAAAAGTATCTTGCCTCTAATAAATTGCTGTACGAGTTCCAATCTGGTTTCAGAACATCCCACTCCACTGACACATGCCTCCTCTATTTGAGCGATCACATCAAACACGAGGTGGATGCTGGAAAATACTGCGGCATGGTCATGCTGGACCTCCAAAAGGCTTTTGACACCGTGAACCACTCCATACTGGTTAACAAGCTTAAAGCTATTGGTTTTGATAGCACATCAGTGAGCTTGATGCAATCCTACCTGGAGGGGAGAGAACAGATGGTGGAGGTGAACGGAACACTGTCCCCTCCCCTCCCAGTGAGCTGTGGCGTCCCACAAGGAAGCATACTAGGGCCTTTACTGTTCCTAATTTATGTTAACGACATGACTTCAGCTTGTGACTGCAACTTGTTCCTGTTCGCAGATGACTCAGCACTGCTGGTCTCGGACAGGAACAAACTGCAGGTTGAAAAGACCCTCAGCTCTGAACTCGGTAGAATCTGCACCTGGCTCGCTGATAACAAACTATCCTTACACCTGGGAAAAACTGAATCCATCCTCTTCGGATCAAATAGTAAACTCAGCAAGGCAGATGGCTTCTTGGTTAGAGTGGGTGACAATATTATCACACGAAAAGATGAAATTACCTATGGTTCCATCCTGGAGGCCAATCTTTCCGGTGATAAAATGGCCACCAACGTAATCAAAAAAGTCAATCAAAGAACAAGATTCCTTTACAGGATCTCCTCACTGGTCAGCAAAAACACCTTGAAGACCTTAACAGGAGCCCTCGTACAAGGTTTCTTTACTATGCATCCACCTCTTGGTACCACAGCACCTCAAAGGCCCTTAAAACAAGGCTCCAGACCTCCCAAAACAAACTGGTCAGGCTCCTACTTGGCCTCACCCCCCGAACCCACCTCACCCCTGCCCACTTTGACAGGCTGGGATGGCTTAGGGTCGACGACAGAGTACAGCATCTTGCAATGGGTCTGGTCCACAAGATTCGATACACCACCAAGATACCCATGTACCTGTCTAAATACTTCCTTAATGTAAACGAAGTCCACACCCACAACACCAGAGGGAGTGCAACAAACCATGTACAACCCAGATTCGGCACAAACAAGGGACTAAATTCTTTTCGCTCCTATGCCACCAAAATGTGGAACGCCCTACCAACAGTCATTAAGAAATGTGAATCCCTTGACTCCTTCAAAACCGCTCTCAAAGGGCACCTACGGATGGCTGCAATTCGAAACTGGCCTCTGTAAAATCTGAATCCCCCCCACCCCCCCCCCCCCATTTTCCCTCACTGTATATTGTATCTTTTCCCTTTTTTGCTTCCCATATGAATTCCTGTTCTGTACTTTAGCTACATAGAAATGTCTATTTGTATGTCTCTAAATGTCTGTATGTCTTTAAATGTTTTGATGAATTGAACAATGTGGACCCTGTTGTAAACAAGTGTAATGCTTAATTGGGTCGTCCACTCACAGTTGACAGTCTTTGTATTGAGTTTGTGCTTAAAATGTACTGTACATTCTACAAACTGTTAATAAAGATTTCAATCAATCAATCAATAGTTTTATCCTGTCTTGTACAGGATCTATACAGTACCTTCTAGGTTAGTATAATGTTATGAGACTCTCCTCTACATTGGAATAGTAGTTCCATAATACATCCTGGTTCGTGCCCACAATAAGTAAAAATCATAACAGGGAAAAGACATCGTCGTGCTCAATTCTTCTGTCAAGTCAGTCTTCAGACCAAACATGCAGATCATAAATATGCATCAAGCCAAAATCAAGCGGGTGCAGAAAATCTGCAACATCATAAATAGTCAACCCGTACATTACGTAAAACAGTCGTACACCCCCACATTACTAACGGAGCAACAAGTTTCTCAAAGCTTGCGGTGTCTGCCATCAGCCTCATCATAGTCTCTCAAGACTCACGTCAACTAGTCTGTTGGCAAAGCAGTAGAACGAAACGTTCCTACAAAGTTTCGATGAACAACACGGGTCGCCGTTTTCCCCGAATATTTGCCGATGGGATCATGCCTCATCATGACACTCTTTGACAGTTAAAAAAATCGAGTGGGACTTAAATCCAAGTAGGGATCTTAAATCGTTAATCGCCGTTAAGAAATTCTTCAATTAAACGTAACAGTCAATTAATCAAACATTCTGCAGTTCTATCATTGGGAGGTTTTCTGTGAATGTAATGCTGTCTGCACGCGCACGTGGCCGAGGAACGCACGTTAAGAAAATGTGACAGACAAGACAGTGCACTTTTCATTTCATTCCTCTTACAAAGATGTCATTGCCTGGCCCTGTATCTCAAATGGTCAAATATATATTTGATTGAGGAATATAATATTCCTTTTGAATTTTTATATTAGATATTTGTTATATTAGATATTATTTATATATTCAGATTCTCAGATTCAACCAACCGGTCAGCTAATCGATCGATAAGTTTATCAACTATCAATTCATGAATAATTAATCGAATAATCTCTAGTTCCAAGCAATCTTTCTGAAGGTGTAGTCAGTGTGAGCTTGCCTTTCAAGACAGACCTACTGTCTCAGGAAATCTAGAGCTGCACACACAGGGCGAAGGCAGGAAACGCTGTCACAGACAGTCTGGCCAGGGCAGCTATTATCCAGACTACTGTTTGTACAGTTGGAATGCACTTGACACTTACTCAGTCGGCAAGATGACTATTTCAGGTTTTCACAGGCCGCTTGATCACAAACGAAAACACACAAGACAGTCATGCTGCGTTCATACTGGCAGATGCTAAAGATACAATGATGCAAAGCTACACATAGTATTACGTAGTAGCTTTGTATCTTTGTAGCTGAAGTTGAAAGCAGCTCAACTTTTTTGTAGCTTTGTAGCTGTTGTAGCTTTTGCAGCGGCTACAGGTCGGATGCATCTTTGTATCTTCATGTCGCTGACTTCCATTGAAAATGAATGGTAAACTGTATCTTTGCATCTGCCCGTGTGAACGCAGCATCACTTGCAAATGAGGACAGTTCTACTGTACATTAAGTGCATAATGTAAAAGTGTAATATTCTTTTCCATACTGACGATAATATTTGAAACCTATTGTATGGTCTTTGCTCTTACAAATAGGATCTTGTGTAGCATGCTGTAACATTGTTAATCTTGTTATGTTTCATTCTTTGGCCCGTTTTAAGTGCGTGTCACAGTAACAGCACAAGTCACTCCCTTGTGAGAGATAAATATAACAGACGGGGAGAAGAAAGCCGAGAAGAAAGGCTCTTCTACGCCTATAAAGCCATTAAGCCAGTTGTACTTCATCGATTGTACGACGGTGTCGGATGAATAGCAGATCTACAAGCTTCTATTTTCGCTGCGCAACAGCAGCATACAACAACGGTGTTTTAAATTAAGCATAATTGTAACAACTCTCCACATGACATGAAGAGTCAGGCTCTTTGTTCTTCACACACACTGAGATCAGATGAGAGCTGGTTTTAACAGACTGTCACACTGCACCGGGGGGAGCATTATATAACCCCGCTGGTGCTCCATCTATCACACAGGTATTCAAAGTGCGGGTCGCCTGGGAGGGAACTGGAAAGGAGAGGAAGATGAAAGAAAGAAAATCATTAAAAAAAAAAAGGATATACAATTTCATTTATTGTACCAGTTTACCTAATGTAAATCCGGCGTCTCTATTTTGGGGAATGTCATTATTGTAAAGAAATTCAAACGTTTTCGGAAACATTAGAAATGAGAAGATGGGCATGTCAGTCGGACCAGCGGTTCTGGACAAGCACCTATCCGACCGACTCAAACGCCAGGCAGTGCACACACCCTTGGGGTCCTCGCGGAGGACGAAAGGGACGTCGGCTATTTTTGTTACTTCGTTTTTTTTTTAAAGCCATTTCGCAAAAGGGATAGATAGCCATATAGCCTCTGGCTATATGGCTATTTGGAGCTCCTTGGCATGGAAAGGTTTGGGAACCCCTGCCCTAACACACAAAAAGAGACACAGAGAAGGGCAGACAATGGCGTTTGTAAACGACTGCTCTCCAACTGTGTAGGGGCAGCAACAGGCGTCACAAACGCTCACACTTCGTCAAGTGCCAGAAAACACTCCTCGCACAATTACTGGATATGCTGCTGTAATTAAAAGGTCCCTTCCAGCCCCTCAAACATGGCAGTGACCTTTACCAACGCAAACAGTCATTGTCTCGGGTGAGAGCAAGGCCTCTCCATAGGGATATAAAAAGAAGGCATTATTCTGCCTATTTAACATGTAATGAGATGCACACTAGAGCGCAGTGTGTGCATGGGGACATGCACACAACCTCCTCAGGGTCATCACCAGACATGACATTTGATGAATTCATGTCAAGAATCAATATGGGTCCATCTCTGCCAAGATGAGGTAGATACATTAACCCATTCTGACCTGAGATCAGATTCATACGAGGTTTCCGCCGGACACACACTGGTCTGATGAACCCATTCTGACCTGAGATCAGATTCTAAAAATGTCAGTCGCTCTTCGATTTTTCAAAAATAGCAGACCTACAAGCTCGTATCGCGCCACTCGGTGGCGCGATATGAGCTTGTAGATCTGCTATTTTTAAATAGCTAAAGCATAACATGATGCTGACACCAAAATGGGTGCCCGTTCAGAATGGGTTAACTTATATAGCCAATTAATGCACTCTTCTCAACTGGAACTAGCAGATCGAATGGACATTTAACAGGCGCTATAGCCTACTTACGCCCGTAAACATGTGATGAGACAATAACAATCTGTATCTAATACTGTTCTTTTTCAGTAATTACTTAGTATTTTTTTTTTTACCTAATTTTCCGAACAGAAGTAAGACAAATGAGAAACACAGGAGGGTCCATCAGCAGAATTGTCCAGACCAAAGTTACCATTAAACCTTCATGTCATGTCTCTAATTCAAACAGCACAACGCCCGAGTATCCTACTAGAAATGTGTGTGTCCTGTGTGCGTTGTCCACTTATGATATTTAGTCGACTAAAACTAGACTAACACTAAGACATTTCACATGACTAAAATATGACTAAAACTAAATTCAGTTTTATTTAAAAGAATGTGACTAAACTAAAATAAAATAAAATCTGTCAAAATCAACAATACGTCCGGCTCAACGACCTGGCCAGCCTGACGGCCTCTCCCAGGGTCTGCGTGGCTGAGCTAGGAGGAGCAGCTGAGAGAGAGAGAGAGAGAGAGAGAGAGAGGAGAGAGGAGAGAGAGAGGAGAGAGAGGAGAGAGGAGAGAGGAGAGAGAGAGGAGAGATCGGCACCGACACGGTCATCGCCGACATAATAGGCTGCCTGGTGAAGCTGCTGTCCAATATCCTGTGATGCTCGTTTCCCGAGAGTCCCCCCCCCTTCCCCGATCAGCCACCAGTGCCGTCTCCAGGCACAAATCAGCAGGGGGGCACTTTTTTTTCAAAAGGGGGCACTTCAATTTTCAAACCCCCCTATGTATAACAAATAGTCGCCTATTAATAAAGTGATGCTTGAAAAAGGCTACAAGTAGGCTACAATTATGCAGCAGCGGCACAACAAACAAAGAAATACAAATATGTCGAGCATTATAATGCATATATATTACCTTGTATTTCTATTAACTATTGAATGAATTTGAACATGTATATATTTACAATAATCATGAAGAATTTATAGATTTAACATTTGTAAAAACATTACAATATTGGTACAGTAGGGTAGGGTAGGCATAGGCTACTACTGGCCAATCTGGACTGGAGGGGCACAACATCCAATCTGGACTGGAGGGGCACAACATCCAATCTGGACTGGAGGGGCACAACATCCAATCTGGACTGGAGGGGCACAACATCCAATCTGGACTGGAGGGGCACAACATCCAATCTGGACTGGAGGGGCACAACATCCAATCTGGACTGGAGGGGCACAACATCCAATCTGGACTGGAGGGGCACAACATCCAATCTGGACTGGAGGGGCACAACATCCAATCTGGACTGGAGGGGCACAACATCCAATCTGGGGGGGCAATGCCAGACACGTCTTTCCTTACACAGTGTCTGCTATAGAGGTGATTTAAAATATTTAATCTTTTTATCGTTCTGTGCCGTCCAGCAGTTTTGCCGTCTACCGCTTGCCTGATTCCATGTGCATGCAGCATTAAGGAGGAGACAACATCCCTTTTTATCTCCATTTCAGACATCTCAATAGTAAAACTTCAAAACTCAAAACTTAGAAACCTCAAAGCTCATGCTAAATTAGGGCGCTTTCACACCGGACATGTTTGGTTCGTTTAAAACGAACCATGGTCCGCTTACCCCTTTGGTTCGGTTGGTGTGAACGTGCATACGAACTCTGGTGCGGATCAAAGAAACGAACCATGGTCCGCTAAAAAAGGCCGAACTCGGTTCGCTTCCAAACGAACCACGGTGCGGTTCGTTACTGGTGTGAATGCATTCGGACTTTATAGAGGACCAAATACAGGACGATAGGCAAAATAGCCGTCGGGCGTCGGCAGTTGTGAGGCTGCATTAATAATTATAGTTATAAAAGCATGTATTTTTTTACGGGGATCATATGACAGCTGACAGTCTGATTTTAATAGTAGACGCATACACAGTATATGTCGAGGCGCAGCGCAGCATACGAGGTTCACATGCGCAAAATGTACAAGTTATCGACATGGAATGGTGCACGGTATGGCACACGATGTTAGCTTGTAGATCTGTTTATTTTAATCATGCGCCGGCCGCCGCCACGCATGCGAATCTGCGATGCATGAGTCTTCATGCGAGTTTCTCTTTCAACTCGTGTCCCCTCCTTTTTGTGTGTGTGTGTGTGTGTGTGTGTGTGTCTGTGGGCGCGTGGGCGCGCACGCACATGAGGGGACTGGGGGAGAGACCCATATATTTATATGGGAGAGACGCAGAGACAGAGAAATATTTAAAATCATCCATGTCGCGCAGGCCGCAGGTATCGAGAAAAAGCCAATGTTAAATAAGCTATACACATGTGGTCCCAAATGTTTAATTGATTACATCACTATAGCAAAAGACGTAAAACTAGGTCAACTCAATTAGCTGCAGCGGAGCTGTTCTGACTTGAAGCTCAATAACCAACTGACCAAACCATAAGATGACATGGAAATGCCCGCCGCGGCGCCGATTTGATGCGCAGAAATAACATGGGTGAAGGTGCACACATGGAAGAAAAGTCCTTTTTATCGGGGATACCTTGTTGTAGGCTATACGTCTCCGTGAATTTATGCATCAGCATTCAGCAGCAAGCACATTATTGTTCAAACACCTGCTCCTCTGTTCATCTGTTGCTCTTATTTGGCTAATAAAATAATTAATAAGAATGAATGCAATAGCAAGTTGTTGCTGCCTGTCATGTTGCTGTTCTCTTCTCTCTCTGTGTGACTGAAGGTTGCACCTGCAAAAATTGTAGACAGTGATTTCCCCTCATGTTCTTTTCCCCCCCACTATTTGGTTCGCTTAACATGTCCACGTGTCATTTGTTTACATATTTGGTACGCTTTACAAAGTCCAGTGTGAACACCAAACGGACCAAAATCAAAATGCAAATATTTGGTCCTTGGTCCTTGATCCGGACCTTCTAAGCGAACTTTGGGTGTGAAAGCGCCCTTAAACCCAAATACAAAACTTTACCTGCCAATATACTGTACAATGTGTACAGTATAGTGACAGGTACATTCACACTGATATGCTACTCGTCTGACATTGGTTGCCCTGATAAAAGTTTACATGGTGAAACATTAATAAAAATCACACTTGTGAGATGAGGGGCGCCTCACCCCTCAGTCCTTTAAACAAACCTTAAAAGTCCATAGACTTGGTTGCCACATGATGTCACGTTTAGTACTCTAAACTAACATTAAAGCGCAAATAACATGCATTTTAAAACTGCTTTTAATATTTAATATCATATTGTCCATGTCCCTCAAAGTTATTTCTAATGGTTTGAGCCTCAATCACCACTCTGATATAACCAGGCCTTGTCAATTCTTTCTGGACTTTGAAA
Source organism: Protomyctophum parallelum (assembly GCF_964188405.1). Classification (NCBI taxonomy): domain Eukaryota; kingdom Metazoa; phylum Chordata; class Actinopteri; order Myctophiformes; family Myctophidae; genus Protomyctophum; species Protomyctophum parallelum. The sequence goes on from NC_139710.1 coordinate 47,263,329, forward strand.
GCAGTTTTAGCTGCAGTACCACACTGTCCTGAGGTGGAGAGGGTGCTGATATGCAGATTATTTAATATTTGAGTCATTATAATACTCATGCTAGATAAAACCAGGCTTGTTTCCATTCCATGCCAGCTTGGAAAATCAACAATGGTGGACATTGTAAACAAAGTGGAAATGCAAATTTGCAACTGAAGACTGAAGAAATGGAGGAATTATACAAAGTAGGGTGACATTGATGACATCACGATGAGGCCAAAATCAGTCGAGCTGTTTCTGAGAGCAATTTCCATTAAAACACCCATATGATATGAAAGCCTGATTGTTCAAAATTGGTTATTTGTGGGGATAGAAAACACACATGGGAGCCCCAAAAACACAAAAGAAATTGAAAAAGTAGAATTTTATGTTATAGGTCCTTTAACTTTATTACTGCCGCTAGGTGGTAGCATACTGTAATTATGCCACGCTCTCACTGTACGCTCCTCGTTTCATTCTTATCTCATTAGAGATACAGCGCTTTGAAAACCCTGTTCTACTGGAGGCTCAATGGAGCTGGATTTAAAGATCCCATAGCGGGTGGGGACGGAGGCTCTCCTATAGTAACCGGAGCAATGCTAAAATTGACGGTCGCCGCTTTCATAATATGGAGTACACGGCTGTCTACGAACATGTACGTAGTTCGCACCTTTGGTACAGTTAGCTTTAGCTACGATTATAAACGTAGAAAGCAAAGGAAAAAGTTAAAAAGGTGCATTCTTGACTGCTATATGACGGAATTTCTGAAAGCCAGACGTTAGAGGGGATAGCCTAGCGCCCCTCAAAAAGTGACACAGACAGACAGACGAGTACAAAAATATATCAATATATACACCCATAAATCCCCAATCCCCATATAGAGTAGTACCCTGATGTCATCAATATGACGTCATAATACTGGTGTCATAGACTGGCCTGGACTCACTATTTGGGCGTGCCTGACACAGAACTCCCTATATCGGCTTAAAGCTGAAACAGACAGACAGACCATGGGTACCATGGTTACAACAGGTAATGCATAAACAGGTGGGACATTGCATTTCCACCTTGCATTGTTCTCGGTCTATTAAGATTGTTAGCTCTGCTACGTCACTCTTGAACTCCTTGAACTCACAACCTTTGGAATCAATGGCATGCTGAGATCATATTGAGCTAACCTGGAGAAGAACTGAGACAATCAGAGGCGATTTCACACAAAGACTTACACAACCAACAGGGTATGGATTCAATATCGATTTTCTATCATTAGGGAACATCTGCAGTCAACATTGAGGAGGCTGAATAGCCTTGATATCAGAGAGAAATAAAATCCTCTGTTGAAGCAACACTGAGAGTGCAATAATGGACCCACCACCACCACCACCACCGCCTGTGCTGATGAGGTATGCAAATGCAAGTGATGGCTGCTCCACTGCCTCCAGTTCCCCAGGAGCTCTCATGTCAGTGCTCCATCATGGCAGAAAGGCCTGCTGTTTGTTAACATGTCAGTGGTACAATGTTGTGGAGAGTAAGAGGCAGCAGACGGAGAAGTACGGGCAGGAATTCCCTCTAGAAAAGTGGAGCACGTGTCGTCGCCTCAATAGCTCCAAAAGCATCGGAACATTAGACAGAGCATCACTAAATTATATTATATCTTATTCTGTATTTGATGTAAACACGGGGGGGGGGGCCCATGCGCGTTTATCCGTCTTCAAAAGCTCGACAGTATTCCTTTTGAAAAGTATGCATGAATGTACGTACAGTAGGCAAAGGAAACGGTGTATCCATCACACTTTCTTTCTGTTGCCCCATACCATACACATACACATACACACACACACATGCATACACATGTGCTCATGTACAGTACGTGCAAAAATGTAAACGTAAGTATGTGCCTCTCGTCTTGAGAATGGCACCCTATTTTGTTTCGTTTAATCTTTTTTGCATTCAGTGAGATAGGGCGAGTTACAAACGGCCTAAAGCTGTCTTGGGTCATTAAACCACATTTTCTCTTTCACAAAAAAAAGACAAGGGAGAGAAAAGGAGCAAGAGAGAGAGAGAGAGAGAGAGAGAGAGAGATATTGGAGATTTCTGGCACTTCCCGCGACAGGGGGGAAGGCTGACAGATTAACCCATTCTGACCTGAGATCAGATTCTAAAAATGTCAGTCGTTCTTCGATTTTTCAAAAATAGCAGACCTACAAGCTCGTAGCGCGCCACTCGGTGGCGCGCTATGAGCTTGTAGATCTGCTATTTTTCAATAGCTAAAGCATAACATGATGCTGACACCAAAATGGGTGCCCGTTCAGAATGGATTAAACAGAGGTTCTGGCTATATGGGCTTCTAGAGGGTGGACTGCTGCTGCTCGGTGGTGCGTGGGGGCAGCGTGGCCCAGCCTGTCATCATTTGACGGGCCTATCCGGAGGTGCGGTCGGTCACACTCACATGCAGGCATGATTGATGATAAATATGTACTCAGTACTCACACAAGGATCTAAATGCCAGCGCACTCTTGTGATTTAATCCCCTTTCCCCTCATCAAACATCCAGCCGCGGCGGATCGACTTTGTACGGCTGTGAAAAGCAGACCTTGCTTCCCTGGAGGCAAACACCGTGAGACTGTCACGACTGCCGATATGTGTCACAACAGAGAAGAGGGAATAATATGCAATGTTCTTTGATTACACGCTGACTGCAGCTCGTGTAGTCTACTAGAAGCACTGCACTGAACCACACACTAAAAGATCAAGGTGAGGTAGTGTCACTGTCACATTTTTGTTTTGCTTTATTTACATGGCAGACGGGAACCTAAGGGCAGAGACAGGGGGGAGAATGTGCAACATGGGTTTCCAGTCACCTATAGGTGACTGGGAAACCCAGGGGGGTGGGTGGGGGTCCCGGTGGGTGAACCCCCCCCAAAAGGCTCCATGTGGACCCTAGACATCCCTCTGCCGTTGCCGTTAACCTGAAAGACGGCAGATGGGTTTAAAATACGGTGGGGATTAGAACCCTCTTGAACCCGGTGCCACCGACCGGGGCAGAGTTGGGAATGTATCCCGGGTGCACCCACCCACCCCACATGGGTTTCCAGTCAAATGAAACCAAATGGAGTTAAATTATTGTTAAACATCTGCATTAACAAATCTACACAATTAGATAATGCAGAATAATTGTTCTTTGATCTCTCCAATGGTACCACTATACCTAACATCAATACAGCATGGAATTGTGGACAAAGTCCAATCCGACGACAACAAAGAATTCTACGTTTTGGGCCTGAGAGGCTAAATATCATCAAACGGTGTTCCGTGGCTCAAATGCCAAATGAATAATGGACCCCGATATGAAATATCAGGGTTGAAAACCACTGATGTGTTTTAGCTCAACTCGCTGCGTCATACAGGAGACACAAGAATGAAGCCCACTGGCGTTGACTTTTCCTTTAACAGTCAAATGCTGATCATGATGCATTAAATTGTCCATGACAATTGATGCATTGATGCATCTTGGCATACAGGTACTGTGGCGTAATGCCTTCTCTTCAGCATTACCATTAAAAACGGGAAATTAAATTAGTTGTAAGATTGCTCTGAACAGACAAAATGTTGTGTGTGTGTAGGTGTGTGTGTATAATAGCCTATACTCCAGCATCTGACTGAGAAGGCACACAGCAGTGGCTGCTTGACAAGATTGCCCCCTAGTGGTAATTCATGATATATATATATATTTATTTCCTCTTGCATCCCCACTGGTTCATATAATAGATGAACATCCATGAAAACAAATGAGCATTCGGTGCAAACAGCCGATCTACAAGCTCACAACGCACTGTGAAGCACACAAAAGTGTTGTGAGCTTGTGGATCAGCTATTTTCGGGATAAGAGATTTGGTGTAGATGGGGGGGGTGGGGGGGTTGGGGGGGGGGGGAAGAGAGCTCAAAGTATAAACCCCTGAGGGACCCAGTTATTCATTTGTCATTGTCAACATTACTAAATGATGACAATTAACTGACATGAAATAGAATATCTGGGCTATACATTAACATTGAGTCGGTGAATGTTAATTTCAGCATGAAAGGCAGGCACTCAACCCAAGAATAAGATGGGGGTCTAGATTAAACCAACCGTCGCCCCAATCAGACCACAAAGAGTTCATTGTGCTCGGATAGAATATCAAAAGGAAAGAGGGGAGTGATTTTGGCAGTGATTTTCAATTACAGCTTGGCCCTCCTTGGTTTCTGGAATCTCTCCAATATCGAACGTTAACAGTGGCTTTAATAGGTGGTTACATCAGTATTCCAATGATACAGGGACGGCGAAATGACACGGAGGAGAGAATGTGGTTTAGAGAATGGATTACACCGCAAAGCTCTGATCCTCACAGTAGATCCTTGTCTATTAAAAAAAGACATCTAAATTAACGGATGGACATTGTCTGGAGATGAGATGCAGAATATCTTCAACTGCAAAGGCAGGAGCCCCTTCGACACATCTGAGTTAGTTATGAAATGCAATAACCAAGTGTACCAATATGAACAAATACACCATATTAACTCCACTCCACCATTTTTTAACTACAGGCCTAGAGAGCACTTTGTTTAAGGTTTGTATTAAAGGTCAATGCGTTGCAATCATAGACTGTAAAAAATATGGACAAAGTGTTCCCCGGGTCTAACATGGACGTAAAATGAAGCCTGTAATTCTATGGTAATTCCTGATGTAAATCGCCATATTTCTAGATCCGTTTTGGCCCAGCTGGCCATTGGCTGGCTCCGTTTTGGCCCAGCTGGCCATTGGCTGGCCCAGACAACGAGGCGGGACTTCCCCCCTTCTTCTCCGTTGGTTGTTATTTTGACTCGAGTGGGTGGGGGATCCCGATCATAGACTGTAACGGTAGCCACGCCCCTCAGAACATACGCGACTTTATGGTAATTTATTTTATAAATGGGACCATAATTTTCCAAAAAGAATATTATGACATTAGAAATGAGACTTTAAACTAGTGACTGGAAGCAGAAAGTATTCATGACCATGTTTATTAAGGTAATACAGTCTAGGTGAAGTTGGGCCCAAATACATGGACTTCTATGGGGCTATGGGTTTTTCTGGGTCCAGTGACAGCGCCACAACAGGCCATTATATGAATCGCGATTTCCTTATAGGCTTCACAAAATATCTGTCTGACTGCCCCCCTGGTTGCAATATAAAGTGACTTTGATGTCAAGGAGTCAATACAATGAAACCATTTCACCTGGGAGAATCTCCATGGATACCCACCCCAGATCAAAGAAAGAGCTGGCCTTTGATCCATCATTGGCAATGACGGGGGAGAGATTACCATCAATCTCTCTCTCTTCCTTCTTCTCATCAATCTCGCACTCCCTAACACACACACACACACACACACGCATGCATGCATGCGTCTTGATACATCACGGAATCAATGCATTTCCAGCCCTCGGAGGAATGGCTCTCCCCCTCATGATCTGTGTGTTTGACTAATGTGAAATCTATGGTAGGTTAGTCCATGTGCCCCGACTGTGGACCGCAAGCACAGGACCGTCGCCAGACCTGTGCACAGCACCACCACCAAGGGTATAGATCAGGGATGGGCAACTTTGACGATGGCGAGGGCCAATATATTTCCACACTCACTCCACACAGCTCCACACAGCTCAAAACGCGTCGCATTGCGACGCGTTTTGAGCTTGTAGATCGGCTATTTTTGCTATATTTGAATGGAAAACCAGATTATTATTTTTTTGCTATTTTTGAATTGGAATCCTGAAAAGTAACCTTTTTATTAAATTTAAAATGCATTTAGTTATAGTTATGTTTAATACTAGTCATTTAGTCATGAAATAACTAAAGCGGGTTTGGAATTGTAAACAGCTGAAATCAATACTATATCAGTATTCTGAGATTAACATGGAGGGCCACACTAAGTGAAGGTGGGGGCCGCATGTGGCCCCCGGGCCGCCAGTTGCCCACCCCTGGTATAGATGATGAATATGGAATGACAACTACTGAACTACGGAAGTTATGCAGAGAATTTGAGAAAGGTGTGAGCATATCATTATGTTTATCCGAAATGAATCAATTTGTTCCCAAATGAGATACCCACCATTTGGCAGGAAGAAACTGACAGCTCCTCTTACTAAATAATTGCAGAGCGCAAATGTGAAAGCAATTATGCTGCATTTAGAAAAGATGGTAGATAACTTCCTCGAATGACACAATTATAACAGTGGAGCCTCTATATTTCAGAGATACACTGAATAAACAGCTTATGATATTTCCCATCAAAATGAATAATTATGCCATATAAAGTTCTAAATCAAATTCAATGTTTTATTCTAGTTTGCTGAAAATTTGTTCTTCCAAATCATAATTCTCTTTGGTATGGCATGTATGTCTGGTGCTGGATTTATACTGCAGTGACAGGGTTAAAAACATAATTATATGTATTATTATAATTATTGTGAATACAAAAAAATGAATAAAACATCTGTAAACACAGTAAAGATATGACCTTCCTTCCATAGTCACATTCTTGCCTTGCTGCCTGCATATAGGTCTACACTTTCCATGCATGCAACAGGGCTGGGCAATATACAGGTTTTATTATATCCATGTCCAGTATGTCCAGTGGTAAATGGTGCATTTATATAGCGCCTTTATCCAAGGCGCTTTACAGAGATTGTGCATTACATCCACCCATTCATACACACATTCATACACCGATGGCAGCGGAAACCATGCAAGGCACCAACTAGCACATCGGGAGCAATTAGGGGTTCAGTGTCTTGCTCAAGGACACTTCGACAGTAACTCTGGGGGAGCCCGGGTTCGAACTGGCAACCTTACGGTTACCATCCAGGCACTCTACCCCTGAGCCACCGCCGCCCAGTGGACCTCAAAGCACTGCTACAGTGCTACCCCAAGCTCACACCTCATATCAGGTGGAACCACGCGGAGGATACTACCAAGCCACGCCCTGGAAACACCAGAGTCAAACACCAAATGCCTTGATAGGAGCTTTCTCCACTCTAGGTCGTCCTCAGACGAGCCCTCCATCTCCACTCTGCCATAACAATATGGAACACAGCCTTCCCCCTGCGGTTGTTGGAGACATTACGTCAAGTAGTGTTCATTCATGCCTTCAAGAAGAGACTGAACAAACATCTCCTCAGTATGTGACTGTTGTCCCGTAAAGCTCAAGGACTTTTAACCATCCAACATTAAGTTTATAATAATATATATATACCCCTGACTGAATAGCTGCAGATCAGTGATAGGCTCTTTGAATGGTTTTTTCTCATAGCCTGTATCTGCCATAGCTTAATAACATATAAATAACATATTGATATTGTGATATCAGAGTAGATCGTCTCAGAATTTGGATTTCATAATTATTGTGATATGGCTTGTCTTTTCATGTAGGTCGTCCTCAGACGAGCCCTCCATCATTGATTCCAGTCATCCCGGTTCTCCATACATCTGTCCAGCTTTTCCTGGTTTTAAATCACAATCTCAGGTGCGTATAGTGACTGGGCATAAGACGTTTTGTTCCCAAAAACTGGATATATATTTCAGATTTTGACTAACAAACTCACCATTAACAACCGGAAAGGTGGCGGAACAAGGCAGAAGGAGCCAGCTGGTTTGGCGGTGAGGGACCAATCAGAAGGCTGACAATGGGTCAATTATCGTTACAATATTGAGATCATGGTATTTGGTCAAGATGATGATATTAGGTTTTGTCCATATATCGACCAGCACTAATATGTTACGTGAGGTAGTTGATGCGGTCTTACCTTAGGCCACTTGGGGTTGAGTTGGCAGGCCTTCTCAGCATCATCCAGAGACGCCTGGTGTTGGCCCAACTTGAGGAGGGCTGCCGAACGGTTGCTGTAGAGGATGCAGTTCTGTGGGTCGGCCCGCAGGGCGTCGCTGTACAGATGGACGGCAGCCTGAAAGTCCCCGCGTTGACACGCCTCGTTGCTCTGTTGTACTTTCTCCATGAACTCTGCTTTGCTGAGGCCACATCTGGTCACTTCTTCGCCAACTACGCGACGAACTGGTCTTCCCGCCGGTCGAGAACCAAAGATTGAAAGCTGCAGAAGATGAACGGAAAAGTGTGAAAGATTGACAAATCTATTGAAATTGTATAGAATATATGAAATGTACTGTATTGGTGAAAATAATCTATTCAGTGGGATATGACCACTGAATAGTGAACAGTGGCGTTGTGGTTAGAGTGGCAGATTGGGCAATCCCTTCCCAAGTCAACCCAAAGACTATAAAAATGGTACCCAATGGCTCTCAGCTTGCTCAGCATCAAGGATTGGATAGGGAATCCCTGCTAGCATCATATCAATGTGGTGTACTTCTAAAACAAGCTGCCTCTTGCTACAGAAACAGGGGATAGGCTCATGCCCTGACCTAACGGCCACATGGCTTGGGAACGGTCAGTTCCCAACGCTACTTACCTGGAACAGGACTACGGCGCCCTCGAGCAACTCCACTGTTATTCTACTCTTTCTGCTTTTTGACCAAGAGTACTACAGTTATACTGGTCATCTCTCAAGAGTAGTACTGACTATACAGTTATACTGGTCCGCTCTCAAAGTGCAGATTTGTGTTACCATGGGAATGTGAAGCAAAGTGCTGTAAAGCAAATTACAGGTGGAAAAATAACGTGTGAAAATGAACGAAGAAATATAAGACTGAATAAAATCCCTGTAATTTGATGTTCTTAAGTAGGATTAGGATTCAGCCACGGCGGACTATAATTATGCAAGAATCGAAAATGTGTTGCAGATTTAGCCTGAGGTTATTTGACTCAGCAAACATTTTATGAGCAAAAGTGTGAAAAGGTCATTTTGAAAAGAGAATTCTTTGTGGGTTCAAGATAAAGGCAACTGCCTGTACTTCATACTCGAGTCCCTTTTAAAGTGAAGAAATCAATCCTGTGTGCTTATATTCTGCAACAGGAACTACACTATTATTATTAGGATTATCCTAGGCATTAATGTGATTCTAAATAATTCTGTGACATGGACATAAAGACAGGATAATCATATTTACTTTCCATGAATCACTCACTTTGATCCAGGCACGAGGAGATGTAAATGGCAGTGCTACATCTGCCACCATTGTTTCTAACCTTCTTTATCAAATGTCTTACACCCCTTAGAAAATGCACTTTTCATTATACTTTGTTTTCTACAGGGGTTTTTAGGCAATAGCACTTGAGTACCTAACGCACAAGAAACCTCTGAGGGGGTTCAGCATTCTGATAACAGTTCTCCTCGTCTGTAGCTAACAACACCTCCTTTGGCACAAGACAAATAGTAGAGGGATTTTATCTACTATTCTGCACCATCGCATTCCACCTTTGTGGAATGCGATAGGGCAGAATAATCCCTCCAACCTGGAGATCACTAACCATAACCATAAACCAAACCAATCTCCACATCCCTGGTCAAGTTATCACCCACATTAATCAAAGTAGATACACTGGCAGGAGACGAACCATTAGAGCTCTACTTTGTCGTGGTCTTATTTATTTATTTAGAGAGCAGTTGATGTGCCATCTGTATTGTATCTCTGTTCATCCTTTGCCAGGTATTACTGAATGAAAACAATGTTGAGAGAGAAGCACATTCGTGGGGGTATAGCGTCCATAATACCTCCTTCACACCACACCTCCTCACTCAGACTGAATTCTGGGATAGGGCATGCTTGGTAATTACTTCCAGAGGCTGAGAGGGTGAAATAAGCAGACATGAAGGCTTTCGGTATGAGGCAGAGTCGACGTCAAGCTACAGTACTACTGTGACTGTTATCATTCACGACTTCACTGTACTTGCATTGCATCTCCACTGCAACATTTCATCTTCTTGTATTGCATTATTCAATTATGAGCCAATACTCTAGTTCCAAAGTCTTGTAGAGTGACTATGACACATTTGTTAGGTAGCCTGATTTTCTTTTTATATTGGAGTACAGTACTACAAAGCCAAAGTGCAGTAACTACATTTTTGGACACACAATTACCTCAATTACCCACAATTAGTTATATGCCAATATCTCATTTGGCTGACCAGTTGCATTTATACCCATTTATCAGTATTTTCTTTGTTCGCTACTGCACGTTGGCTTTGTAGGGAAGTCTAGCTGGGATTCAAAATGTCTATGGTATTGTGCAATACACATACATACTGCCAGCACTATTTTATATGCATTGGTACATTTTCACTGAATTACATCATATTACCTTTGAACTGTGGTACTATGAGGTTCTGTTAGTGTTAAGGATACTGTTGAACTAAAGGAGTAGTGATGAAGACAGCACAGATCAGGCACAGGTAAAACACTTCTGCTTCTCTCTGAGAGGCTGCAAAGTGTTTACCGTTGGGTTTGTGTTGTTATGAGTTAGTTTTGAAGCCAAGGGCTACCAACCTTTAAGAGAAAGATAGACAACTGTACAGGCCACACCTAGGGCTGTATTTTGCGTGTCTTAAGTACCAGGTCTTATTCCCTATAACTTGAGTAAACTAAAGACCTGGAGGCGTGATCAATGCTCTTTGGACACTCAGAATAGCCAAATGGCATTGATCACGCCTCCAGGTCTTTAGTTTACTCAAGTTAGGGAATAAGACCTGGTACTTAAGACACGCAAAATACAGCCCCTAGAGTCCTAGACTAAAACAATTGGTAAATGGTGCAAGCACCTGCAGAAAGGACAATGAGAAAGCTCAAACATTACATTACAGGTACAGGTACAGGAGAGAAGCCTCTTTTCTAGTGGGATTCCCTAAACCCTTGCTGGTTTAGCCCATTCTGAACGGGCACCCATTTTGGTGTCAGCATCATGTTATGCTTTAGCTATTTAAAATAGCAGATCTACAAGCTCATATCGCGCCACCGAGTGGCGCGATACGAGCTTGTAGGTCTGCTATTTTTGAAAAATCGAAGAGCGACTGACATTTTTAGAATCTGATCTCAGGTCAGAATGGGTTCATCAGACCAGTGTGTGTCCGGCGGAAAGCTCGTATGAATCTGAATAGGGGCGGCGGTGGCTCAGGGGTAGAGTGCCTGGATGGTAACCGTAAGGTTGCCAGTTCGAACCCGGGCTCCCCCAGAGTTACTGTCGAAGTGTCCTTGAGCAAGACACTGAACCCCTAATTGCTCCCGATGTGCTAGTTGGTGCCTTGCATGGTTTCCGCTGCCATCGGTGTATGAATGTGTGTGTGAATGGGTGAATGTAATGCACAATCTCTGTAAAGCGCCTTGGATAAAGGCGCTATATAAATGCACCATTTACCATTTAATCTGATCTCAGGTCAGAATGGGTTAGGGAAGGGTGCATGCGATTCTACAGGAGTCTCTGAAGTTGAACCACTACACAGTTGACAGTTGACAGGAACATGTTCATAGCTCTTCAGCCCTACTTCATTGGCTGCATGGGGTTCCCCAGGGGTCTGTACCTGCCCCCCCAAAAAAGAAAATATATATAAATATAGGGAATAATAACTAAAACTATTAATAAAACAGTTTAGTGATGTTTAGAAGGCAAGCATATAAATAAAAGTAATACCAAAATAAATATCCTGCCTAGTCCCCATAGCGCAGTTCATAAATATGCGAATTTTGAAGGGAATGTCTCTGTGTGCAGTCTATAGTCTGGCACGGTGCATTTGGGGCTGCCTTCTATGTAATGTGGGCACTGGGCCGGAAGGGTGGAGAGAGGGAGAGATAATAAGAGCCTATACCAGTGGGGCTTCGACCAATAAAGAAAACACCCTACCAACTTAATCATAAGGACAGAGGGGAGAGAGAGAGAGAGAGAGAGAGAGAGAGATGTGTAGTTCTCAACCTTTTCAGGCTTTGACCCAACCCAAAATAATAATAATTGAACTGGGGACCCCCCCCCCCCCCCCCCCTGGGCAATGTGAGCTTGTAGATTGTCCATTTTCTAAATGTTTGCCTCTTTCTTAAATTATGTTACGATTCCTTTTGACTGTCTCTCTTTTCTTTCATTTTTAAGGCATTAAAATTGTCTTAAAAGTCCTTAAATTGTCTTTTAGGTCCCCCCCCCATCCACATAATGTGGGCACCCCAAAGAGTTAGAGAGAGAGAGAGAGAGAGAGAGAGAGAGAGAGAGAGAGAGAGAGAGAGAGAGAGAGAGAGAGAGATTAACTCATCACTCCAGAAACACACACAGACAAGTTACAATCATAACTGTCATCACTTCATGTCAAATCTGGGAGCTGTATTGTTCATGGCAACGCACACACACACACACACACCAGATGTGCTATAACAGTTCCAGGAGAACTATACATAGACACTGCATACGTGACTGTTTTCATCTTGAAACTTGACATACAAGTGTTTGTTTAAAAACGAAAATAACAATATCAGTGCAGCAGTGTTCCTGGAGTCCGTATTGTAATCAATATGGTTAATGGTTGGATGCAATATATCCCCTCCTATACGTCATTGTAGGCTACTGTGCTCAAAGTGTGCTGCCTGCTATGCATGACTGGAAAATCGATACAAAAGCTTACGAGGTTTTCGCAGGAATGGCCAATTGGCATTTCCTGTCGATGGCAGGAAAAAACAGAACGTGATGTTTTTAAAAGTAAACGAATCGTTAACTGCCTTTAATATTATGGGCTGGCAGTGGCATGCTTGCACAGCGACATGCACGCAAAATGTGCCCGCTTTGACTTTTATTTACCTTTTCTTCCAGAGTTGCTTGCTTCTCCATCCTGGCTTCTCTGGACTCTTTGGTTTGTGCAACGGGACTCGGCTCTCATCCCATCACAGTCATCATCGTTGATTTTTTAGAAACGCACAGCTTTAAGGACTGTTTGTGCACCGAGGAGTAGTTAGAAATCCTTCAAAGTGTGCACGACACGTTGCAGTGCGAGTGTCGACGAACTGGGGGGGAAATCCACCAAAAAAACGGGATGTTTTGGCGTTCCGAAGAAACTTTTCTCAAGGAAAGTCGTGCGCCATGTTGTCAAAATCTTTTCCTTTTTTCTCCTTGCCCTTTTCCCCTGTTGCCATAGCGGAGTTCTGGCAGGATTTATTTGACTTGGTCCGCGTTGATTCAGCAGGGAAACGTTTACTAGAATGTATTGATTTATACCGCGCTATACTTATACTTATTATACTGTTTATTGTAAAATGTATGAAAAATATGTGCATGTGTAATTGTATTATCATTTGTATTTTCGTTCTACCATAAAGTAACAATAACGACACCGAGAGAGGTGTCAACAATGATTTATTTGTCTCAACATTCAAGTTCACCTGCGCGTGCATGCATTTACTGCACTGCCAAACAAACAACAACCTTATTGGCGTGTTCATTTTAGGTGGAAATAAATAATAGACCATTTATATACGGGCCAGGCCAGGGAAGTGCAGGGAACCTGTTTGAAAATTCACTCAGCAGGCAAGGCAACCAAAATGACCCCCACATGCCCCCCGGCGGGGTGTATACATGCAGGGAATGCCAATTTCAACTGGCAAAGAGTCGACACAAAGCGGAAAATATTATACTAGCGACTATAGCCTAGCCTAGAGAAGGCTCGTCGCATATAATACCCTGGGTGTGTAGATCACCATGTGGCCACTAGAGGACGCTGTCTCACTACTAAGGCCATATGAGCCTATAGTGTGTAACCTCCTATTTTATTTTTTTACAGTCTATGGCAGGGGTTTTCATTTCAACAGGTGGTCCGTGGAGGTATTGCATGTGGTCCCTGACCATTCATTTAGTAATGTAGGATTTGTTGATTTTTTGTCTCCACCAGCCGAAGGCATGGGGAGAGTATGTTTTGCACTCCGTCCGTCCGTCCGTCCGTGTGTCCGTGTGTCCGTGTGTCCGTCCGTCCGTCCGTGACCAGCTAATCTCAGCCACCGTTAACCCGGTCGATGCCAAATTTTGCACACACACTCCCTGGATGCCAACCATGAACCTCTGCCCCAAACTTTCCAGAACGGCCTGTTATAGCGCCACCAGGAGGCCGCTTTGTGCAAAACAGGTTTTTGCACAGCACACCTACAGATTTTGTCCAAACATCACGCAAATTGGTACACAGTCTCTCTAGAGCCATTCAACCAAACCGGTCTTTCATATTTCTCACACTCCATCCTGATTGGTTAAGATTGGCTTCCAAAGTTCACAGGAGTGCTCAGTTTCAAACAAAATGCTGCAAATCATGAACACATCGCGTGATTTCCATGAAATTGTGCACCCACATTCCCACTAGGCCGAGGACAAAATGCCACATGAACAATTTCAACTCAGCCTCAAGGTGGCGCTATAACTGGCCGAAAAGTGTTTTTACCTCTAACTGCACGGATCTGTGGATAACCTGGTGGAGACCTGTGCCCAGAAGGGCACTTTTTCTAGTTTTAAATGTCTTTACACTAGTTGAGAAACAGTGAACTGAATGACCCGGTGACCTATGATGACCGTCCATGTAGTCATTTACTGACAAATTGGAGGTCAAGAAATTCAACAGAAAAAGGGAGTTATCATCTCAAGAGCGGGAAGTGCAGCGGATTGTCCGGTTGAGTCATTATTATTAGGAAATTATACTTAGTCAGTGGACAATTGGTTGAGAAACAGTGGAATGTACACACATGGGATGCATAGCAAGTGTTACAAAAGCATTAATCTTAGCCCTTACCCCATATCCCCACCCAACATAACAGTGGTCCCCAGGTTGATTCTAAGTCAGGGTGGTGGTCCCTGGTTCACAATCAGTTGAAAACCCCTGGTCTATATGGTAACCTCCCATGTACTTCGTCGTACCACGGTGGCGCGTTCGAAAAGTAGCGGATCTGTTAACTTGTAACCACCTGACCTCACTCAGTGAAAGGAATTCATGAATGGAGCAAACTTTTGCAGTTTTCAAATAGTAGGTGGTACGATTATACAATGGTGCTAAAAGGATAACACAAAATGCCCTAATGGCTTATATATCTTATTTCCATTGTGGTACTGTGCATTCAATTCATAGATATTTAAATACAATATTAATATACCAGACTGCCTACAATAATATAGCCTGCCAGACATCAACACAATACTATTAGCAATAAAACATATAGTCTATGTAGGCCTACAGTAAACAGTTAGGGTGGGGGATAATTTCTGGTGTTAACTTATAGGCTTTAATATGACTGCAATTGCCATTTGCAGGTGCTCTTTAAATATAGCATATAGGCCTATGTGGGTCAAAACATTTTAGTTTATTCAACACAATGTTTTATCATTTTGGTATATCCTAAAAAATAAAATATTTTCTATTGATCGAA
Source organism: Protomyctophum parallelum (assembly GCF_964188405.1). Lineage (NCBI taxonomy): Eukaryota > Metazoa > Chordata > Actinopteri > Myctophiformes > Myctophidae > Protomyctophum > Protomyctophum parallelum. The sequence goes on from NC_139710.1 coordinate 47,278,690, forward strand.
TACTTAAACAAGTTTGTAACCTCTGAGCTGCTGAAAAAGGCCCAGCAGAGACTCTACTTCCTGAGGGTGCTCAGGGGGAACAACATCACACAGAGACTGCTGGTGCTCCATAGAGAGCATATTGACATACTGCATATGTGTGTGGTACACCAGCTGTACAGTGGCACAGGAAAAAAGCTCCAGGGGGTCATAAATACAGCACAGAAGATCATTGGCTGCCCTCTCCCCACACTGGAAGAACTACACAGAGAGCGCTGTCTTAAAAAAAACTCAGAACATTATGAAAGACACTTCCCAACCCGGTCACTCACTGTTTGAACTGTTGCCATCAGGCAGACGGTACAGAGTGATCAAGTCAGGGACCAACAGATTCAGTAACAGCTTCTATCCCACAGTGGTATACTGCACTCAATGCTGATAAGAAATGATCTGTTGATGCGACACATGTTTTGTTCTTTTCTGCTGGTTTGTTGTGCAATAACAGCTACAATTACATGTTTGTGCAATATGTATGCCTATAGTGATACAGGGGTTGTGCAATAACAGGAAGTCATGTGTGTTTTGTTTTAGCTTTATTTTGTTTTGTGATATGATGCACTGATTGGTTGGCACTTTTAATTTCGTTGTACACGTTGCAATGACAAATAAAGATCTATCTATCTATCTATCTAAAAATAAATACAAAATAAAAAAAGCAACGATGGGCTTGTTTTCCCTGTGGTCTTGCGTGTATGTATTCAATTCAGCAAGACATTAAAAGACATACAAATAATATACAAGAAAGTGTGTATAGAAAACATTGGGGTGTGTGTGTCATTTCTGGTGTCAAGCTTAGAAGACTTGTAGGTAGTCACACCTTTTGACGACTGTTTTTTTTTTTGCATTCCACATTTTGATGGCATAACAGTAGGCTACCCATGTTTGTGCCGAATCTGGGTTGAACGAGATCAGTGGCGCTCCCTCTGGTGTTGCTCCTGTGGCTGTCTCTCTCACCTTATTGAAGTAGTTTGACAGGTATGTACCTGTCAAGGGCAGTTTTGGACACCCATGCTGGTCCTTATCTTGAAGACCAGGCCATTGCAAGTTGCTGCAGCCTACTCTGTCCTCTACCCTGAGCTATCCCACCCTAGCAAGGGTAGGGTATGTGTAGGCGAGTCCTAGTATACAGTAGGTCTGTTTAGTAGTAACCTGATCTGTTTGTTTTGAGAGGTCTGACGTTTACCTTTTAGTTAGAGTAGGCTACCATGAGGTACAGTACAGCATGCATGCATACTGTATAGTCAAAAAGACATTGGATGAGTGCTCCAGCTATTGTCCTCAGTGCAATTACTGACCAACAACGAGGTGATCCTGTCCCAAAATCTAGTTCTTTGGTTGACTTTCTGGAAAGAGCTGTTCTCTAAAACACAACCCATGCAGGTAGGTAATTTATTCTTTCCTTGTGAAAGTAAAGTCTTTGGCCTCACTGAGGTTAATTTTGGACCCAAAAAGAATGGATCTTTTTTTGTTTTAATGTTTTTTACAAATCAACTGACTGCATTCACCGCTCTATCCTATGAATCTGTAGATATATCCACATAGCCACGTGATAGCCCTGCTGCCAGTAGCCTATACCTAATGAAATGTTTTTTTAATGTTTTTTTGTGGCATTCACATTTATTTTATATTTTTTATGGAGGGACAGACAGTAGGCTGACAGGAAATGGGGATAGAGTTGGGGGGGTGACATGCAGTAAAGGCCGTCGGGATTGGGAGCGGCACACTGCCAGACTGGATTACCAGCCAAGGTACCTGGACCGCTGAGCCATGGCCCAGTTCCTGCTATCTTACATTTGTTTATGACTCCATTTGTTGCAGTATTAATGTTTTTGTTTTTTTTGTACTGTAGCCTACAGTGGTAGTTCTCAAACAATTTCGTGCGAAGTATGGGTGCCGAGATCCAAACTGTTAATTTGAGGGACAGAAGTATCACTTGTGTGGGACAAGTGAAACGGGGGGGGGGGGGGGGGGGGTGATGTCATATTCAACCATAGGATAATAATATAATGCCAATATATATTGGCAATCATTTTGTTATTAAACCCCTCTGGCATGACACATTTTGTTTTAAAATTCTAATTTTGGTCATGGGTGGATATGGCCAACTTGGTACTGTAGTGTATCCTATATATATATTTCTCATGTTATTTTAGGCTTAAAAAACACATTTCACAGGAAAAGAGACAATGAGAGCAACTATTGGGCCTTTGGGGGACTAACTATTAGGGCATTTGAACACTGATGCATGCCAGTCAAATTGAGATAGGGTCCCAATTGAGACAGGGCCTCAATTTGTGGGACGCCTGTAAAGTCTTGGAAATGAGGGACTGTCTGTCCCATGCAAAGGGGGACATCTGGTCAAGAGCCAAGGACATGATATGTTTGGACATGAACTGTCAGATCCACACCTGAAAATGTTTTGTGCCAGGGACCCCCATGAATATATATATTAGAATATATATTATTCAACATTTTCAAGATTTTTAATAAATAGCAGATGTACAAGCTGGTTAGATTATTGTGACCCTGGGGGTCCCCGGAACCCACTTTGAGAACCAATGTACAGTAGGCCTATGTGCAAGCAATGGGATGGGCTACCTGAATTCCATTGGGATGAATAAAATATGTCTGTCTGTTCAATAAATCAATCAATCAATCAATCAATAAAAAAAACGAACTATTGGATCCCTGAACATGTGTAGGGCCTCAAACGGTCAAGAATAGCCTACAGATCCAGAACCAGAACGTGAGTACTATAGCCTACTATGGCTGAACCATGCAGGCCTCATGTTATGAAACGTTTTGTTCACCAGTCCTTTCTCAAACTTTCTGGTTAGATCTGCATTGTTTGCTACCTTCAACCCAGTGGTTATTTAATTTATGCACTCTTTAAGTAGGCTACACATACATTGTGTTTGTTTCAGTCAGTGGTTGAGATCACTGCCTGCGGTCAGTGGTCGCTGTGACATTTTGCTGAGAGAAGTTCAGAGACACCCCGCTTTTAGTTGGAGCCAAAATAGTACCGACTCTTTTGGTAATGTCTACACTAGTGTCTGCACTCCTTTAGAGGTGAGGATCCGCCCGCACATTTATGTAAAGACTTCTGTTCAACAATCGACGCCATTTGACTTTATAAACTGCTAAAAAAAAAGAGAGTGAAATTAAAATGTATACAAACTATCATAGAACTTTTGTATAACTATTTTTTTAGGATCTTCTTGTGTCTTCTTCAGCAATGAAATGTACAGTACAGGATACAGAGACAGCGAATTCTACACCTCAGAGTCACTCATTATTAATTTGATTTAAGTAATCAAAGAAGGCTGATGATGATGGCATAAGTTCTGAGAACTCTAAATTAGATTCACAGCATTTTGTAAGCCTGCACATAACACACATCAAGCTAAAATACAACATGATCCACCTTAATACCTTATAGACTTAATTTAAAAATAATGGGATGGGAAATACCTTCATTTTGTGGAATTTCATTCATTTTCCATCCACCTGTCGCTTCCGCATAGTAAACAGTGAATGGGCGTGGTCACGGAGTGTTCAGTGGTGATTGGTCTGTAAGCGGGGGTGCCCTTTGCCAAGCCCCCAGCAGCATGTATATATAATTATGCACATAATGAAGGAACAGAAAGTTTGGAATTATTACTTGTACAGAGACTTCTTTATTGTATACTCAGCCATCAATAATCAGGTAGGTAATCTATAAACGTTTATATTAATTATTTGTGATTGATTGATTGAATACTTTTAATATTAACAGTTTGCAATTACAGATATTGTTAAAAGGATAACACAAAAATAGGGGCCTGTTTCCATTGAGGTCCCGAGCATTCAATCAATCAACCAATACATTTTGGAAAGTCTCAATTAATATTAACATTTCACATTCTCATTCATCTCAATATTGTATTTGAATTCAACTCAATAGTTATGATCAATTTGAACAAAAGCTCTTTCTAATATTCACGTGATCTATAGTGCTTTGCATTGCTCTGAGATCATGGCATATATTGGCAGTAAAATAGTCAAACAAATACACAAGACGCTTGCCTTGAATCCACATGCCTGTGCCTGAAGACAGCTTCTCTGCCTGTAAACATATAACTAAAGGTGATGCCGTGATGGAGCCTTTGCATAGCCCCTAGGCTATGGAATGAAGAACCTAAGAACTGTGGATTCTCTGGACATTTATAGGACTGTTATAAACTCACCTTTTTAGACAGGCCTTTCCATAGCCGGCTTGGTTAAATGTTGATTGCTTTATTTTAACTCTATTAGTGACTTGTTTTACTTTTATTGTTGTTAAAGCACTTTGATTGTCTGTGATTGTCTGTGAAAGGTGCTCTATAGATAAAATTTACTTAGCCTACTTACTTACTAAACCATTGATTTCTGCCTGGTCTGAGCATGTACACTACACAAAACAAATCTTCGTCGTTCACTCTTGAAAACTTATCGGTCTGTTCTGTTCATCTGTCCTGTAGTAGAGAAATGAAGATCCAGGGACCTCTCCACGTCGCCACCCCAGTGAGGGAGAGCCTTGCCCTGACCAAAGTGGCAGGGTCCTCTATTTTCCTAAAACTGGACTCATCGCAGCCCACAGGGTCCTTCAAGATCAGAGGCATCGGGCATCTCTGCAAAACGGTGAGTGATTTCCCAGATCCCCCATGAGTCAGAAGAGAGCAGGCAGGCATGGGTGGTTGTGTTGTTTGGTTGGGGCAGGGTGATGTCTGGCCCCAAGTCACATTTGGTTATATAATAGGGGCCCAAAACAGCTCAGAGTAGGGGTGGTGGTGAACCAGCACAGACCAGTTTAGGATGGTCACCTCCAGTCTGACCTCTTTGTTTGTAGTCAGACAACAAGTTCTGTCAGTCATTGTTTCTTTTTGGTTGTTCCACAGTGGGCAGAGAGAGGTTGTGAACGCTTCGTTTGCTGTTCAGGTGAGCACGCAAGTTAGAGGCTGAATTTTATGAATAACAATAAACAACATACAGCATTAAAAAAAAAATACTTATATACAAATAAATCTTTGCCCTGACAGGAGGAAATGCAGGCATGGCTGCTGCCTATTCTGCTCGCCAGCTTGGCGTTCCCGCTACCATAGTCGTGCCAAGTGTCACCCCAAACCAAACCGTAGAGAGGCTCAAGGATGAAGGTGCCCATGTGATCATTCACGGCAAGGTGAGCTCGTCATGCGTGCCATTCGTTTTCCAACAGATCATTCTGTTCAGCTGCTATGTGTACATAGTTCATAATTTCAGATTAAATTAATGCAAAACTGATATGTCTGTAAAGATGATAGAAAACTTGAGGATGCATCTTATTTCAATGGCCTTTATCTTCTCTCCTCCATTGTCAGGCTCTAAATGAAAGCATTGAATATGGCCGGCAGCTGGTGGCTAACAACCCCAGATGGATTTTCATCTCTCCCTTTGACGACCCTCTCATCTGGTAATTAGTTGATCTGGAGGTGACCTCGTTGACCATTCTGTCTGCATAACATTCGCATTGCGTGTACTCTCTGTGCACTTCTTGTCACAATAACAGTGACAGAGGAGATAAGTGATGGGGGGGGGGGGGGGGGGGTCTTGAAGTATTCCAATGGAATCTATCTTCTGTCATTTTTTAACCCATTCGTGCCACACTATGAGCTTCTAGTACTACTTTTAAAGAATCGTGAACATTGGCCCTCATTTAATATACATTTCTCTGGAACAACATAATATTTGAAGTGGGGGTACGCGGCCAATTACATATAATATTAGGGGATCTGGACATGAAAATGTTTGAGAACACTGAAATAGAATTTCAGAAAAAAACATCTGTGTTATCTTTTCAAAGATACAGATTATTGCGCCACTGATAACAATCCTTGAATGCGACCGTATAGGCCTACTTCTTGAGTGGGGGAGTGTTATCTTATCATGGTCATTTGCGCTGGTGCTAAAATTGAAGGGATGCCAAGTGCTATAAAAGTATCTCTTGCAGTATAATATACTGTAGGAGATGCTTTGTTTTATAGCACTTGGCAATGGCATCCCTTCAATTTTAGCACCAGCACAAATGACCATGATAAGATAATGATATATTATTATATCATTAATAACCCATGACCCAAGACCCAAGACCTGAGGCCGATATAGAGGGACAAAGAGTAGGCTGACTGGCCCAGGCCGTAGCGTAACGGTCTGGGCACCGGACTGGTGATCCAGTCGCAGTGTGCCGCGGGTTCGACTCCCGGACCCGACACGGCCTTTACTGCATGTCATCCCCCCATCTCTCTCCCGTTTCCTGTCAGCCTACTGTCTGTCCCTTCAAAAATCAATAAAAGGCGTAAGCCGCAAAAAAATATCTTAAAAAAAAAAAAAAAAGAGTAGGCTGACAGGAAATGGGGGAGAGAGATGGGGGGGGGGGGGGGTGGTGACATGCAATAAAGGCCGTCGGGATCGGGAGTCGAACCCGCGGCACACTGCCAAACTCGGACTACCGGCCAAGGTGCCTGGACCGCTGAGCCACGGCCCAGGCCATAATCAGCCATATTTTTAATGGCCGGTTGTAAAGGTTGTTAAATGGTACTTTTATATAGCGCCTTTATCCAAAGCGCTTTACAGAGATTGTGCATTACATTCACCCATTCACGCACACGATTACGATACACAGATGCCATGCAAGGCACCAACCTGCACACCGGGTTCGAACTTGGAACCTTGCGGTTCCCATCCGGTCACTCTACCCCTGAGCCACTGCCGCCCCGTTGTTGAAATGAAAACGTTTAGCAGAGATATGGTCTTCAGTACAAACTGCATTTAATACGGTGTTACAATACAATACAAATCTTTATTCTTCTGTGTACAGGGAAGGTCACACGTCGCTGGTGAGGGAACTGGAAGATGACATGCAGGAGAAGCCAGGAGCAATAGTGCTGTCAGTTGGCGGCGGCGGTCTGCTGAATGGAGTGGTGGAGGGTCTGCGTCGCGCTCGCTGGGCTGACGTGCCCATCATAGCCATGGAGACCGTGGGCGCGCACAGTCTCAACGCGGCCATGAAGGCCGGGGAGCTTGTCACTTTGCCTGAAATCACCAGGTATGAAGGCATTTTAATTTGGAGGCGATAATTCACAACGCTGTCATAATTCAGCATTCTTTCCCTCGTGACTTGGACTTGTTGTGGTGGAGTAACACGTCATGTGTTTTCTCTGTAGTATCGCCACAACGTTGGGCTTGACGAGAGTCTCTGCACAGACGCTGAAACTGGTCGGCGAGCACACAGTCTTCTCAGAGCTCGTCACAGACCAGGAGGCCGTTGCGGCTGTAGAGCGCTTTGTTGGTGAGTGGCAAGAAAGATGTTACTCCTCATCTCAACACTTCTAAGTATTATTTCAACAGAATGCCTGGGGCTCATCTCCCTCCTCTCTCTTTATCTGCAGATGATGAGAAGATCCTGGTGGAGCCCGCCTGCGGCGCGGCCCTGGCGTCCGTGTACTGTGGCATCATCAAACGGCTGCAGAAGGAGGGAAAGCTTGCACAGGACCTGGGCCCCGTGGTGATCGTGGTGTGCGGGGGCAACAACATCAGCATGGAGCAGCTGAGGAGTCTAAAGAAGCGCCTGGCTATGATCTAAGGGTTTTCCACGAAGACCTTTCTTCTTCTGTCCCCCTCCATTCCACCATCAACTGGATGCTTTCAAGCTGTAGGTCTCTGCTGCACCGTGCGCATGCCGTTGCAATGCAGCTGCCTGTAACAGAATCCAAGCAGGAGCTCTGTAGGGCCAAATCATTCCAGACGTAGTGTGACGCTCTCCCTAATGCGGAGGCTGACAGACTGATGGCCGGGCAGGCTGCCTGAGGACCTTTCAGGAGGCTTGTAGAATTAAATAACCCTGAAGAGAGATGCTGCTCTGGCAGTGGTAGTCTTGAATGACCTCTTCAAATGATTCAATTATAGTAAAAAAAAGGAAGAAAGCATATATATACTGTCTTACACACTTTGAGGTTGTGTAGTTATAGCGTACATGTTTCATGTTATTTGTACTTTGTTTATTTCTTTGTTCATGTAAAATTTGGTTGCACATTTTCTCTTGTTTTTCTTTTGTACGTCATTAATTGTATTTAAAAGAATATGAATAAATTATATTTCCTGAATGTTGAGCCTGAAGGATTTCTTCTTTAGCCTTTTTTCCATTCCATGGCGATCTGGTTCCTCCTGACTGCAGTGAGGATATAAAGTCTACCGGACATTCCACACTACAGATTCAGATACAGTGAGGATATAAAGTATACCGGACATTCCACACTACAGATTCTCAGCCACCACTACAATGCAGCGCTTTCATTCCTGTCTGCTTCCCATTTGTTTTATGCTTTCTGGAGCAAGTTATTGAACAATATAACATTCCAGATGGACTTTACTAACGGCCTTTTTTTTTTTTACTCTGCATGAGTAGCGAGTTAGTAATATCTGGACACAGAAGTATTGAATAATATGTGCTCTAGCCTCTAGCTGAAATGCAAAGTAGGTAGATATAGGCCTATTATAATAGTTATCTTTTATGTCAGTGAGACATTTTTATATTTTCCTGATGGTATAGGAAAGGTGGGAAAGAGGGTCATATAAGGACTAGTCTTATTTATAATCTAAATGGTATGGTGGTACAGTATGCACTTTTGTATCCTTTTTGTATGCTTTCATCTCAGTTTTGTCTGAAATTGCAGTCCATATATGCAGTACTTTATTATTCTTCTAGGAAAAGTTCAATACGAAAGTCCTGATGGACAGAAAGTCAAGTGACATATATGTTATACATGTTAGTGATATATGTATATGTTTGTATCACTTTTAATCATCTAAGAAGATAAGGGTGACAAAGTCTCCCATATACTATTGTAGTACAAACGAGTATGAGAGTTCGTGTATAGAGGGTATGCGCATGCTTAAAGTGAATGGCACATTGAGTGGCAAAGCAACATGCAAAGTGAGTTTAACATTGTTTAACGTTGTTTAATGCAATCAGATAGGACTTTTCTGTTTGGATGTACTGTATGGGCTGTCGAGGCCAGAAGATAGTTTTTTGCCACTCAGCAGTAGGAGTAGGCGTTCCTGCATAACTTCCTGGTTTGATGATGATGTCACGCATCTTGTATGAATGTTCTGAGTAAGATGACCTCTGGCCTCTTGTTGTTTTTCCCCCCCGTGTGCTCACAGTGCTCCTGTAGGAGTGATGATGTGATGTTTAGCGTTGGCATTTCAATGGCCGTGGCCCTCGGCCGTGTCAACATGCTTCACAGCAGCAGAAACCTTATCTGCGGCTGCACCAGAGAAGCTGTGTTAATGGGTCAGCCTCAGAGGCACAACAGCACTAAAGCCATCATTGGCTGGGTCGTTGGGGCTGTGACTGCTTCCTCTTTGTTCATTGGCCTGCAGGCCATTAAATAGGGGGGGGGGGTTGAGGTCCTTTTCATCCGGATGAGAGGAGTCTGAGCTGTGAAGGGATCAATAGAAAAGGACCCCCTTTTCAGGACCTTTAGTCTTATCAACATTCTCGAAAAACAACATTTATGCATAACATCATGCAAATGTAAACGACCACAACATATTATGTTATCATTAGTTTACTTTACAGTGTCTGGTTTTGTTCTGTTCTACACATTATAAGAAAAACAACGCCCTAAAATGAATTCATGACATAATTTGTGGTCAGTTACATTGTTTAGTAAGGGAATAGGTTACATTCTATCACATGATTTTTTATTCTGGATTTCAATTAAGCTTCAGTTCATCCAACATTGAGAGCAGATCAGCTGTACCTCGGTGGTACCATTACTACCGTGTATAGTACACTGCGTACACTTTCAACAGGTGCAATAATTCAAATGTATTAATTTACCTACTGTAGCCTCTCTTTCTTTCCATAGTGTACTGTCTGTACATTTCACATGGTGCCCAGCTCATTTTTGGTTATCTTTATAATTTGAGCATATTAATAGTTGTAAATAATAGAAAATGTTTCTATAGGATTGTTGTAGGGATACTGTGCAAACACAGGTGACAATAATGTTCTGGTTAGTCGAATGCCATAATGTACCATACATTATTGTTTGTCCCATTCAAGTTTGAAAGACTTGAATAAAACACTAACCAGATTATATCAATTTCCATCATTCCAACATTGAAAAATACATCTTATTATAATTTAGGGACCATTGCTCTCGTAATGTATAATTTAATGAGGTACAGTGTGGGATAAATGTGGGGGTGTGGGGGAGGTGGGTGGGGTTGTGAGAGAGAGAGGAGTGGTGTGACTGCGATCCAGCTGGAACTGGCCGTGCCCGGCCACTTGCTGCTCTCAGAAGGTGTCTGCTTTACAGGCAGTGGGTGATGTAACTAGTAAACGGGGCCTTACATAAAAAGCATGTCCAAAAGGAGGTGAAGAGATAAAACGGCCGGCCGCATTATCAACATTCAGACATTGTCTACATGCATGACTGGACTGTTATGCAATTACCAAGCCCTTTCAGGAATTGTCCCCTTTCACAATTTTTATTGCCGCATATTCAGTATAGCGCCTATCCTTTTTAATCTGAAAATATCATTACAAAACAGCCGTGATCTGACTTGACTACACCAGCTGTGTTTAGACAAAACATTTCTAATATCATGATATGGATATAATATTGATACTATAGGGATGTCCCGATCACGGTTTTTGGCTCCTGATCCGATTCCGATCATTTGAAATCCGATTACCCGATCCGACCGGGACAACACCCGTAAGCCGTAACATGCAAAAGGGCACAAAACACGCCGGTGGTTCAAATGCGCCGTTTGTACATCAAGACATTTCTTTATTGTGACACAGAAATCTCAAACGCCATCTGATTCTTTACAGCTGTATAATCCATTTTTTAGATATGTGTTAAGTTTCTGATGTGCAGAGGTAAAGACAGTAAAAGTTAAGTTAATGCAACCATAAATAATTGTAATAAATATCAAGTAAATGTACAGCACACATTTTCTTATCGTAACACCTCTTTGTATGGATATGTCCTTTTTATAATCTTCTCCACCTCCCACAAGAGGAAAGGAGAGAGGGAGAGAGAGATAGAGTGATTAGCGTCCTCATTAGCAGCGGTATACCTTTCAAGAGAACAAAACCAAAAAACTAAACCAGCAAGCAATTCAACCATCCCATACATGTCCAATGTCAATCAATCAATCAAGCAATCAGTCAGTCAAATCAATCCTCTATAACCTTGTTCTTTAGTTCAATCCAATCCAAGTAAGATGGCGTTTTCTTTTTACTCACACAAGAAAACATGATTCACCATGAGTAGTAGAGTCTGTCTGAGTACAAGACAAAAAATGTGATCGATTTACTGGTCATTTGAAAATTATGTAAAAAATAATAACCCAACAAACTGGATGTCGAACAGACATCCTTTAGTTTGCTCCATTTAGAAATCTTTTCATGGAATAGTGCAAAGCAAACACAAAAGGAAATTATAATATAATATCAAAAAAATGATTTGAATTAGCAATTAATACAAACTGCCATCAGACATAACTTAAGTCTATTTACATTTGTTTGTTTTTCTGTGTGTTCTTTTACACAGCTGGAACATTTGGTTATGGGTAAAAGCAACAAAAACAAAAACAAAAGAATCCTGTTCTCTCTGGACAGAAAACCTTTAAAAAAGGCAGAACTTAAGATAAGCCACCCCCCGCCCACCGGTTTGTGTGTGTGTGTGTATTGGGTATGACATGTTGTGGGGCTCGGAGCAGGGGGTGGGGGGGATTTGTTGCACATTCAGTAGCAGTAGCACACAAGCAGTGCTGGGAGAGCAGCTCGGGAGGCCGACGTCCCCCTCCCATTTCACCAAGCAACACAGGTTTTCCTAAACCCCCGAAATGCAAGTATAGCAGACCTGGCAACCGAGCAGCGCCTCTCCTGGAATCCAGGAGGAGCCCCTCGTGTCCCCAAACGGCCGGTGTCGAGTCGGTCTGACCTGTACCATGCCGCCACAGCTACTAGGATATTTAAAACCAAATAGCAATTTCATAAACTAATAGATTAATATGACTTTTTACATGACTTAAATACCCTCTCTTCGGAGATTCGAATAAAATATATTCATGGTTTATATAGGCAGATAAGTTAGTTTGTCCATTAGCAGTTCTTTTTTTTCTCTTCTTTACAGGCAGTAACTACAACATCTGCTATACAGCACTTGTTCACATATTCCGCCTGCTTGGAAGCCGACGTGGTCAGAGCTATATTAGGCACCCAGAGTTTCGTTTCCCCGACTCCTGACTGTACAGTAGATGCACCTCCGTCGTACACATCACATAAAAGCTTGATTACTATACCTATACGATCCAGACGAATTCATCATTTGGAATTCCATTTCACACAAAGCCAGCGTCTCCCCCCCCCCCCCCCCCTGTCTAGAGGAAGGTAATGTAGTAAAGGCAAGTTTTCAGAGCGTTGTTCTCTCCACAGAGGGAAGGAAGCAGCTAGGTAAGCAACCCGGGGAGATTAAGACAAGCTCGACACCACTGGCAAGTTCTGCAACTGTGAGACTTGGTTACTCACATTGAGAACGTTTGATTCAAGCCAGAGTACAGTTAAGAGCGCACAGTGCACAGGAATTGAACTTTCTTTCTTTTCTTTTTTTTTTTTTACAGCGCCGCTGGCACAGCGTCACTCGTTTTGGTATCACAAAACTTGACTTAAAACCCCGTAAATTCTCAACCTAGAGATACTATTTAGGAGAATGTTGAGAATGTCAGATCAATGCCGCTCGAAAACACAGTGCAACCAGAAAGGACACTCGGGCGACCAGTGTCAAAAGGGCCCCGGTGGAGATAAATAAATCTCCTGTGAATTCCTCAGAAAATAAAATGCTTCATCTGTGTATAATATATATACTCACTGTTGTTCAAATGAAACACTGGCACATTGCAGTTGCAAACTTTCGTAAAAGAGAAAGAATTAAATTAATAAAGCAAAGTAAATAAATGAAAAGCTGTCTCAGAGTGGAGGTGAAGCCGGGCATGGGAGAGGAGAGGAGTTATGGAGTAAAAGGGACAGAGGTTGGACATAGTGTTCAAGCAGTAAGTATGGGGAGATGTCGTCAAGTCTTGTTCCTAGCCGCTCAGCGGGTCCTCGCGGTAATGGATAGCGTAACGCACTTTCTCCAGCATCACGACCAGGGAGGTGTACTGGGCAGCTTCACATGAACATGCAGGTCTCCACGCGGATGTAGCGCGAGTCCGGAGAACCTGGAGGACACAGAAAAACAACATGCATGTGTCTTTGCACGGGCAAAACAAAATGAACTAACCCTAACCTACTAAAAACAACATGCATGTGTCTTTGCACAAGCAAAACAAAATGAACTAACCCTAACCTACCTAGAAAAACAACATGCATGTGTCTTTGCACCAGCAAAACAGAATGAACTAACCCTAACCTACTAAAAACAACATGCATGTGTCTTTGCACAAGCAAAACAAAATGAACTAACCCTAACCTACTAGGATTCTTTATGTAAATGTGCCACTGCATAATATCACCATAAGCCGTGGTTTTCAACCAGTGGTCCGCGACCACTAGTGGTGCTTAAGAGGGTTCCAGGTGGTCCCCAGCTAATGATTAACTTTTTTTTTTGTTATCAAATGTTTTTTTATTTTAAGACAAAAATCACAATAAGACACGTTAACAACATGAAAGACTTAAGCAAACAAAACACATATAAAACAACACATAACAGCAAAAGCAAGGAACACAAAAACAAAAACAAACAATCCCACCCACCCCTCCCCGCCCCCCGAGACCAAAGATGCCACAAAATGTAAATGATTAACTTTTTAATTATTTTACAATTATTGTTAAACATCTGCATTACTTAATTACAAGAAGTCTGCACAATTAGAGAATGTTGAATAATTGTTATTTTGATCGTTTTGACTGTTATCTCTATCATAGACCATAAAGGACACCATCATAGCTGACCATCTCAGTTCCAGTCCTGCTTTGGGTCTGTTATGAAACGATCCCATCCCTGCCAAGAATCCCAAGTATTATGAACTGTCACCGACTCCCTCCCTGCGGGTGTGGCGTTCGTTCCATATGTGGGTGAGTCAGCAAAATTCTGTTGACAACAAATCTGACTTATGCAACTTCGGCCATAACAACAGCTACTGTATCTACAGCAACTGGCATACAGCTATGTCCTTAGAAAACTAAAGCAGTGCGCTTCCTCTGCATGGATATGCCTTTTTGTTTAGGCAGCGGGTGCTCAGCCATAAATAGAACTAGGTTCAGAATACCACCGGAGTGGAAAACGTGGCACTCCAAAATGAAGGATGGCTCAGGATAAGCATTCTTATTTATTGAGAAGGCTTAAGCGTTCTCAATAAATGAGAGAACTACGCACATACACTGTACCACATGCACGACACATATTGCTTTAACACATAAAGAAATGATACACTGCAACGTACATTGAACGTATGAACCTGTTAGTATGGTCATGTCCTTTTAATCCACCCTGCTGCTGGCTAAATTACATAACTTGGCAACAGCTTTAACCTGATAGGATGTATCTGAGCATACCCTCTAATTCCTGCATGATTACCGTACAAAAACCTAATCTGCATTAATTACTTTTCTAATACACAATATTTTCTAGGACATTTTAACTATTTTGTAATTTCCCATGACTGGAAAACGGCATGTCCAGGTTTTACAGGATGCGTAGGAACTACAGGACTACATAACAAGTAACGGCGTGCGATAAGCTCATCTTGCTCAGGTGATAACAACTGGTTAACAACAGGGTCAATCTCTTATCTCAATCGGTTATGAAGCCTGTTCCTGATCTGTTGTTTCACGCTAGTTGCACTGTACTGTATGCTGATAACATTCAGCAGCACGCCTCACAGTTGTCTGCTCAGCTCAAACACAAAAGCTCAACTCTATAAATCTCCAGAAAACAAACACACATTTTGAGACACTAGAATAGTGCCGCCGATGGATAAAAATAGTAAACATGACGTTCAAAGTAGGTCTGGAGGTTGAGACAATGCCCAGTAAAGCAGGCATGATAATCACCATCATCAGGGCTTCTCACAGTCTCTGCACCACCAGCACAAAGATGACCGTACAAAGTGTACATAGAGGCTGAATATTCAATAACTGCCCTGTCTGAGCAGGGAATTAAACTCTTGTCATATACATGGACGTCACTACACGAAGAAATCAAGGGACTGGCCCAGGCGGTGGCGTAACCGTCTGGGCACCCGACTGGTAATCCAGTCGCAGTGTGCCGCGGGTTCGACTCCCGAGCCCGACACGGCCTTTACTGCATGTCTTCCCCCCCCATCTCTCTCCCGTTTCCTGTCAGCCTACTGTCTGTCCTTTAAAAAAAAACAATAAAAGGCGTAAGCCGCAAAAAAATATCTTAAAATATAATAAAAAATAATCAAGGGACTAAAAAAACCCTGTCGCTGATGTATAACACTGATGTAATACAGTAGATTTATAGAATGCAAATGTTCTAAACCTATAAACATAATTCAATGTACATTACTCCCCTGTTGCTGCTCAGGTTAAAGTACATACAGAAGGTTAGAGTGTGTATGTTTTAACCTTTGTTATGGTATATATTTGTTATCATTATTTAATTACAATGCAACATTGGAATTCAGTCTGTCGCTGGGGTTGGGATCGTTTAGGATTTTAACGATTACAGTTCCTTAAACATTCCCTCTAAACGTCCGATTCCGTAACGGTTCCCAGCTACTGTACAGGGACCCTCTGGGTTACTTGAAGGGGGTTCCAAACGGACCCTTAAAAAGTGTGCATTTGTCATCTTTTTACCTGGCGCCCCGTCGGGCGGGGCGATCTTCATGGGGTAGGGGGGGACGTGCGCGGTGTCGGGCCCGCCGTCCTTGCAGGGGCAGGTGAAGGGGATGCGCTCCTGGTTGCACGCAAACTTGATGAACTTGCACAGCTCTTCCTGAGTGAACGTCTCCAGGGCGCCCCAGAAGAACTCGATGTGTTGGTCCGTCTCCATCAGGCCCACCTGGTACATGGTGTGAGCCTATTGAGGGGGGATGGGGGGTTGTCATAATTATTACATAATAATACATAGCCAATCGTCTAATCGCAATTATTTTGTCATAGTTGTCATAATCATGTCTATGTTGAAAGTTTGTAAATCAGCTATTTCCGCTATATGTAAAATGTATACACCTTTTTTTTTTATTGCTGGCAAAAAACTTCAAACTGCCAGCCCTTTTCTGAACCACATTGGCACCCTTTCCATACTGGAAGAATGCACTTTTTTTTATCACGCTTGATATCAATGAAAAAAAACTGACCTTTTTCATCTGTCTGTTATAATTGTTATTTTAATGTTGCAAAATCAATAAAGAAATGTGTTAGTGAGAAAATAGCCAATCCACAAGCTCTGTATGTAGATTACCTACTACCTACTACACTACCTATTACATTGAATTACCTTGAGGAACTCCAGGTTGATGTAGGGCAGGCCGCAGGTGCGCAGCTCCACCTCTAGGGGGCTGAGCATGGTGAGCAGCTGCAGGGGGATGATGGAGCCCAGACCGGCGCGCACGGCCGTCATGCACTCCACGTTCTGCAGCTCCCTGAGACGCAGCCCGCGCACCGCGCGCGCATACACATCCTTGTTCTCCCAGCTGACGCACACGCATGCACGCGCACACACACACACACACACACACACACACACACACACACACACACACACACACACACACACACACACACACACACACACAGAGTTCAGACAAAGATGACAAAGCCATACAGTATGACATAAACAAAATCTATCATCTTCAAAAAGTGCATTGGAAGATATATTTCTCACCCAGAAAACCTGAAACAAACATACAGGATTTCTTTCTTTTTTTAAACGGCCGTTATATAGTATATCTTCTCTACCCTAAAATGATTCGGGGGCCTGGTAAGTTTGGGAACCCTTGGTCTACAGACAAAATGCATAATTATGCAAAATCCTAATCCCAGGAAAGCGTCTCCTACCTGACGCTGATGCTCCGTCCTCGCTGACACAGCTCCACGTCCTCTCCCGTCATGGTGACGTAGGTGAAGGTGCAGCAGGGCCTGCTGGGCGAGTCGGGGCTCTCCCCGGAGTGGTGCTGGGACGAGATCTCTGCACACAGGGCCTCCAGCTCCGCCTCGTCGCTCACCTAAAGGCACAGGGTTGGGATTTACCCACAGCGTTATATGGTGAACTGTTCTGCTGCTGCTGCTGGTAGAAATGCACTCTGTCCAGCTGCCAACTTGCGCCTCGCACACAAGTAGGCCATACATGGCCTACTTGCTCCATGAGCAATGAGGTGCGCTCACCACTGGCATCACTACTATAAAAAAAAATATATATATATATATATTATGATATATTATAATGACGTTGGCAGCCAGAGATGCTGGACCCTGATTGGGCTACGGTCTTAAACAAGAGAGGACACCGACATACATACCCCGACATACGTAAATAGTACATACAGTACATACCCAGCCGATCACAGTACTTTCACGCTCTGCGTGAAAGTAGTTAGGATGAACTGAGCTTTTAGCATCTCCACCCATGACCACACAGCACACTTTTTTTAAACAGTATACCAAGGACATTAAGGACGGTAGTCAATATGACAGATGAACTGAATCATGACAGATGAACTGAATCATGACAGATGAACTGAATCATGACAGATGAACTGAATCATGACAGATGAACTGAATCATGACAGATGAACTGAATCATGACAGATGAACTGAATTACGATAGATGAATTGCACTGTTGCAATTATTGTACTGTTTTTAGGTAGACTATGAAGTACATATTTATTCTATTTTACTTTGGTAGGACATAGGAGTCTATGTTAATTCCCCCCCCCCCCCCCCCCCCCCCCTTATCTGTCATATCTGTATTTTTAAATGCTGACCCTGGGAACTGAGCTCGAAAAATGTCCTATGCACTTTGTGAAAATGGAAAATGAAGTCCATTCAATTCTTAGAGCGGGAGGAAAGGACATTGTGGGACATCACATTATGCCTCTCCCTTACGTTCTCAAACTTCTTGACGTAGTTGTAAGTGAGCAGGTCGGCCTCCTGCAGGTCCTGCTCAGGGTCCAGGGGCTCGCCCACCAGCCCCTTCCAGAAGGAGCCCAGGAGGTCCAGAGGCAGCGGCACGTCGGCTCGGATGGCGATGCCCAGCAGCTGGCCGAAGAAGTGCAGCAGCTGCTCCTCCGTGTAGCTGATTGGGCACGGCGTCAGGATGTATTTACCCTGTGTGGGGAAAAACACCCACGTTAAAGGTTGTTTCAGATGGGAAGCGACTGATGCGCCTTTCCTTGGTAATTCATCTTCAATGAGAGGCCAATATTTTGGATGTGCGGAGAAGTTGAGGGGCGTTGACGCGAGCGAGTGCGATCCCGTGAAATTGTCGCGGGGATTGCTGGATTGTTTTCACTGACATAAGAGATGGAACAGATACGGAACAACTGCCTCTCTTCTCCAGAAGAGGATTTAACTGAAGCAGCGCCTAGCAGCCTGACAGACAGATGCTTCTCAGCAGTTACTGGCCCAGCCTGGTTGTACTATAGGCAGCCAACTTGGCTATTCCATGATGCCTGGAACATTGTAAATTAACATCAATTGTTTAAAACCCATAATCCCAACAAAGCTCAGCGGCAGTACGTCATTTGAAGTTTGAATCAAAGTCATAACGAACTTAACAAAGTAACAAGCAACATCAGCTGGGGTGATAATTACTGCAACCGGGCAGGAATGGAGCACATTCACTGCTTGCTGTGAATCGGTTATTCACTGTTATCGAACATATTGCTATTGTTCTTTTGTAATAGCCACTGGGATGAAGGACAATGTATGCCAAATCTAAAATAAATACAACCAACACAATACAAAGATGAAGCAGCATGTTTACAATATAGTTTGTTAATACAATTTAGGCATTTAGCAGACGCTCTTGATCCAGAGCGACTTACATTAAGCATGTATTATACTGTAAGCCTCACTTTACATTATAATGACTATTAGTCTATTTTGCGCGTATTCTATTCTAAATAGCCAAATCTATGCAAAACCACAGAAACACTCCCATTGCTGTGATCACCACAGTGCAGTTAGCTGAAGTGACCACACACCACACCACCATACATAACATGGGTGAGTATTCTTTCGATAGAGCAGCGATAGAAAGACACCAGTCACGTTCCCGTTTCTTATTCCTAAGTTCTTTTGCCTCGGAGAGATGAAGTGCCAAGTTGATAATGGAGATACCATTCTGACAGGTTGTAGCATTTCAGCTCTCTAGGCAGAGTAGACTCATCGCTGTCTTATACGAGTCCATGGGTGGTGTCATCCGCGTCAACCAAGTCAACCAAGACTCATCGTTTGTGAAGGAACTGATATGTCGACAGACATTATCAGTGCAGTTCTGTATATAAAACAGTACAGTGGATGTACGGTCTTCTACATGTTGTTGTGAAAATAGATCCCAGTGAGTGCGCTCAAAACAGTCCTGTAACTGAGTGGAAGCGCCCTCAGGCTTCATGTTCCTCACACAAGTCTGTGTTTTGTGTGTTTTTAAGAAGTCATATAATGGGGGTGAGAAGGAGGTATAAGGTCTGACTGACCTAAGTGGAGACTTTATAACCTTCCTGTGTGTTTTGACCCCTCGTTGTTGTACATCTTACATGAAGGACGAATTTAGGGGCACAGTTGTAACATTTGCATAACAATAACAATCTTGTTTCTTTGTTTTGTCTTTCATCATCAGTAAAGTAAAAAAATAATGCAGAATAGTGAATATCATGTGGGGTTTGAATAAAGGAGTGCTGTTCAGTACTGTTTACGTGACTATGATGATGTGGGCTTTGAAGTGGTACCTTGTTCCGGTTGGCTGCAGCACTGGGGCAGGGCAGCAGCAGCAGGAGAGCTGAGCTCTGGAGCTCTTTACACACCTGCCACAGGAAGTGTCTGAAGGAGCCGCCTGCATGGGGAGAGAGAGACACACAGTTAGTGCCAGTGGCGTGCACAGATAGACACTAGGGGGTGCTAGAGCACCCCCTGCCCTTTTGGCAATTTTGCTAAAAAATATATATATATGTTTTTTTTCTTTTCTTAATTTGTAGTGTGTGGACCATGCGGTGACATAGATCAAATCTTGATAAAAAAATGCTTCTACTATATTATTTAGGCCCCCACAATCTAAAGCTATGTTTCTATGTCAGTGGTTCTTCGATTAAAGAAAAATAGCAGACCTACAAGCTCGTAGCGCGCCACTCGGTGGCGCGCTATGAGCTTGTAGATCTGCTATTTTTCAATAGCTAAAGCACCAAAATGGGTTCCCGCCCCAAAATGCGCTGCACAAGGTGCCCTTTTTTTTCACTTGAGCACCTGCCCCTCTAAATGTCTGTGCACGCCACTGGTTAGTGTCACAATTAGATATCGTTGATGTCGTTAACTAGGGCTGTCACGATTACACATTTATATGTTGATGTCGTTAACTAGGGCTGTCACGATTACACATTTATATCGTTGATGTCGTTAACTAGGGCTGTCACGATTACACATTTATATCGTTGATGTCGTTAACTAGGGCTGTCACGATTACACATTTATATGTTGATGTCGTTAACTAGGGCTGTCACGATTACACATTTATATCGTTGATGTCGTTAACTAGGGCTGTCACGATTACACATTTATATGTTGATGTCGTTAACTAGGGCTGTCACGATTACACATTTATATCGTTGATGTCGTAACTAGGGCTGTCACGATTACACATTTATATCGTTGATGTCGTTAACTAGGGCCGTCACGATTACACATTTATATGTTGATGTCGTTAACTAGGGCTGTCACGATTACACATTTATATCGTTGATGTCGTTAACTAGGGCTGTCACGATTACACATTTATATGTTGATGTCGTAACTAGGGCTGTCACGATTACACATTTATATGTTGATGTCCTAACTAGGGCTGTCACGATTACACATTTATATGTTGATGTCGTTAACTAGGGCTGTCACGATTACACATTTATATGTTGATGTCGTTAACTAGGGCTGTCACGATTACACATTTATATGTTGATGTCGTTAACTAGGGCTGTGACGATTACACATTTATATGTTGATGTCGTTAACTAGGGCTGTCACGATTACACATTTATATGTTGATGTCGTTAACTAGGGCTGTGACGATTACACATTTATATGTTGATGTCGTTAACTAGGGCTGTCACGATTACACATTTATATTGTTGATGTCGTAACTAGGGCTGTCACGATTACACATTTATATGTTGATGTCGTTAACTAGGGCTGTCACGATTACACATTTATATGTTGATGTCGTTAACTAGGGCTGTCACGATTACACATTTATATGTTGATGTCGTTAACTAGGGCTGTCACGATTACACATTTATATGTTGATGTCGTTAACTAGGGCTGTCACGATTACACATTTATATGTTGATGTCGTTAACTAGGGCTGTCACGATTACACATTTATATGTTGATGTCGTTAACTAGGGCTGTCACGATTACACATTTATATCGTTGATGTCGTAACTAGGGCTGTCACGATTACACATTTATATGTTGATGTCGTAACTAGGGCTGTCACGATTACACATTTATATCGTTGATGTCGTTAACTAGGGCTGTCACGATTACACATTTATATGTTGATGTCGTTAACTAGGGCTGTCACGATTACACATTTATATGTTGATGTCGTTAACTAGGGCTGTCACGATTACACATTTATATGTTGATGTCGTAACTAGGGCTGTCACGATTACACATTTATATCGTTGATGTCGTTAACTAGGGCTGTCACGATTACACATTTATATGTTGATGTCGTTAACTAGGACTGTCACGATTACACATTTATATGTTGATGTCCTAACTAGGACTGTCACGATTACACATTTATATGTTGATGTCCTAACTAGGGCTGTCACGATTACACATTTATATGTTGATGTCGTAACTAGGGCTGTCACGATTACACATTTATATGTTGATGTCGTAACTAGGGCTGTCACGATTACACATTTATATCGTTGATGTCGTAACTAGGGCTGTCACGATTACACATTTATATCGTTGATGTCGTTAACTAGGGCTGTCACGATTACACATTTATATGTTGATGTCGTTAACTAGGACTGTCACGATTACACATTTATATGTTGATGTCCTAACTAGGGCTCCTCTTTCCCCAGACGAGGTTCTACAACTAGTAACATCCTCTAGACCTACCACTTGTCCTCTTGACCCTGTCCCGTCTCCAATCTTCCAGACCATCGCACCTGATCTGCTCCCCTTCATCACCTCCATCATCAACACCTCAGTAACCTCAGGCTGCGTCCCATCTGCCCTCAAGTCAGCCAGAGTAACACCACTCCTCAAAAAACCAACCCTTGACCCCTCAGATGTCAAGAACTACAGACCGGTATCACTCCTTTCATTTATTTCTAAAACCATTGAACGTGTCGTCTCCAACCAGCTCTCTCTCCATCTCTCACAGAACAACCTGCTGGATCCCAACCAGTCCGGATTCAAGAAGGCCCACTCCACAGAAACTGCCCTGCTGGCAGTCACAGAAGCACTACATGCTGCCCAAGCTGCTTCCCACTCTGCAGTACTGATTCTCCTAGACCTATCAGCAGCATTTGACACAGTGAACCACCAGCTGCTCCTAGAAACCCTAGCGGAGCTAGGCATCGGTGGAACGGCACTAAAGTGGTTCTCCTCCTACCTCACCGATCGGACCTACCAGGTTTCCTGGAAAGGTCTGCTATCATCCCCCCGAACCCTCCAAACTGGGGTCCCACAGGGATCTGTACTTGGTCCCCTCCTTTTCTCACTGTACACTAAATCCCTTGGCACTATCATCTCTGCTCACAATATATCCTATCACTGCTACGCCGATGACACACAACTGTTCCTATCCTTCCCCCCCTCTGCCACTCAGGTGGAAGAGCGCATCACTGCATGCCTGGCTGACATATCACAGTGGATGTCCTCCAACCACCTCAAGCTGAACCCAGACAAGACTGAGCTTCTCTTCTTCCCAGCTAAGTCCTGCCCTATGCGGGAGCTAACTATTTCCGTAGACAACGCCCTGGTAACGTCTGTCCCAACAGCCAGGAATCTTGGTGTTGTCCTGGACAGTCAGCTCTCGTTCAAAGCTCACATCACAGCTGTCACTCGATCATGTAGGTTCACACTCTATAACATACGACGAATTAGACCGTTCCTCACCCAGGAATCAGCCCAGCTCCTAATCCAGACAACAGTCTTGTCAAAACTCGACTATTGTAACTCCCTCCTTACTGGCCTACCAGCATGTGCACTTAAGCCTCTCCAGCTGATCCAAAATGCAGCAGCTCGCTTGGTCTTCAACCAGCCAAAATTCTCACATGTCTCCCCCCTGCTCCGCTCCCTCCACTGGCTCCCGGTCGCTGCCCGCACAGAATACAAAACTCTGATGCTGGCATTCAAAGCAACCAAAGGTATGGCTCCCCCATATCTTACAAGTATGATTGAACCCTACAAACCCTCCCGCGCACTCAGATCAGCCAACGCAGGGAAACTGGAAGTACCCTCACTAAAAACGCCGGGACAACGCTCCACACGTCCCAAACTCTTCTCCCTTCTGGCTCCAAAACTGTGGAATGCACTTCCCATTGCAGTCAGAACTGCAGCATCACTCCCAATCTTCCGCCGTAGTCTGAAAACCCACCTTTTCAGACTCCATCATGGCCCATAGCACTTACCCTACCCCCATAGATAGCATTTCTGTAGACTTAGATAGCATTTGATACAGACTTATAGCATGTTATGTAGACAGCACTATAATTGCATTGTATATAGTCATAGCACGCCATAGTACATTATGTATAGCATAGTAGTATATATGTATAAGTTTATATGTATAGTTTCATTATATAGATATTCCACTGTTACGTTCTTAGCTTACGCATGTTTCATGATAAATGCTTTTATGTGATGTATTCCCATGCTTATTGTTCTTGCTTAATGTAAGTCGCTCTGGATTAAGAGCGTCTGCTAAATGCCTAAATTGTAAATTGTAAATTGTAGGGCTGTCACGATTACACATTTATATGTTGATGTCGTTAACTAGGGCTGTCACGATTACACATTTATATGTTGATGTCGTTAACTAGGGCTGTCACGATTACACATTTATATGTTGATGTCGTTAACTAGGGCTGTCACGATTACACATTTATATGTTGATGTCGTTAACTAGGACTGTCACGATTACACATTTATATGTTGATGTCCTAACTAGGACTGTCACGATTACACATTTATATGTTGATGTCGTAACTAGGGCTGTCACGATTACACATTTATATCGTTGATGTCGTTAACTAGGGCTGTCACGATTACACATTTATATGTTGATGTCGTAACTAGGGCTGTCACGATTACACATTTATATGTTGATGTCGTAACTAGGGCTGTCACGATTACACATTTATATGTTGATGTCGTAACTAGGGCTGTCACGATTACACATTTATATGTTGATGTCGTAACTAGGGCTGTCACGATTACACATTTATATGTTGATGTCGTAACTAGGGCTGTCACGATTACACATTTATATCGTTGATGTCGTAACTAGGGCTGTCACGATTACACATTTATATCGTTGATGTCGTTAACTAGGGCTGTCACGATTACACATTTATATGTTGATGTCGTTAACTAGGACTGTCACGATTACACATTTATATGTTGATGTCCTAACTAGGGCTGTCACGATTACACATTTATATGTTGATGTCGTTAACTAGGGCTGTGACGATTACACATTTATATGTTGATGTCGTTAACTAGGGCTGTCACGATTACACATTTATATGTTGATGTCGTTAACTAGGGCTGTCACGATTACACATTTATATGTTGATGTCGTTAACTAGGGCTGTCACGATTACACATTTATATCGTTGATGTCCTAACTAGGGCTGTCACGATTACACATTTAAGTTGACGATTAATTGTCACAGAAATAATTGCGCTTAACGATTTAATTGCGTTTTTTGGCATTGGAAATTGGAACATTTATTATGAATAGGAATTACATTTCTGTTTCGGCTTTTAGGCCTCGTAATGAGAAAGTGCACATGGCGGAAATGACAAATTACTGCAATTTTTATAACTTTTACATCTTTCAACATGGAAACAATTATGACGATTATGACAAAATAACGGCGATTATCTGCGATTAGACGATTATGTAACAACCCCATGTCCAAAACTTCTACTTTTCAGGAATTCACGCAAAAATAGCCGACAGCGATGATACGTAGTATGTGCTGGACAAAAAAAAAAAAAAAAAAAAAAAGGATCGCAATCTGATATGGAGTATGGGCTAAAAATGACCAGCAAACAATAAAAACACTCCCAACTAAGACAGTGTAAGTGAGGCAGCAGTGGAACGGAGAGAGAACAGATGGGTACTGACTCGTGCCGTGGACCTCCTCTCCGGTGAAGCGGATGTTGAAGGCGTATGTGGGGTCTCCCCCGCTGGCCAGCTTGACACACAGCTGGGACGAGGGCACGCACGCCAGCTGACGAGCCGCCTGGCAGAAGTACGTGTTCTCTGAGGTTCGAATCTCTCCTGCAGTGCACATGCAGCGAGATGCGCACACGCGCGCACACACACACACACACACACACACACACACACACACACACACACACACACACACACACACACACACACACACACACACACACACACACACACACACACACACACACACACACACACACACACACACACACACACACACACACACACACACACACACACACACACACACACACGTTTGAGCACAAACAACATAAAGTGGCATTTAGTCCCCCAGATATTTTTACATACTAACATATGTCTTCTACATCTACAAGCTCACAATGGCCCCTTTTCCACTAAAACAACTTCTGGTTCCGTTCTTTACCTTTTTTCGATGGTTTATATCACATCTTCTATCTTCCAACATGAATAGTGACACACCCACTTGTTGTTTCCAGTTCCGAACCAACTCTTAGGGATCTGTACCAATTAATTTGGTTCAAAATTAGGCATGGGAAAAAAGAACGGAACCGGTTCAACCCTGTGGGAAAAGTGGCCAATGCGTTTCTAGGTTGCATATTCTCGCCCCTATGTTTCACGCCCCCAGAATCGGGACGCCAGGCGACACGTGGTTCAGTGAACAAAATGACCTCCTGACCTCCTACGATCTCCAGAGGGTCCAGCGTGATCTCTGGGGCGGCGTGGTCGGCAGTCCGCTGCACGGTGGCATTCAGCACTCGGTTCATCACCGTCACCTTGGTGTCATAGAAGACCAGGCCTGTAACAAGCACAGTACGGTCATTACAGTCACCTTGGTGTCATAGAAGACCAGGCCTGTAACAAGCACAGTACGGTCATTACAGTCACCTTGGTGTCATAGACAGGGGCGCACACAAGCGGTGCGCCAGTGCGCATGCGTCGTCAAAACCTTTGGTTCACGGTAGATCAAAAGGCATGGAGGCGCATTTGTGCACCAGCTGAGAGACAGGGATTTAGAGAATGCTGACAGGCATTCAAAATGAACTCAAATGAGATGTTAACGTCCTGTAAGTAGACTTAGAAATAAAACTAGTGTTGACTAATCATTACAAGTGGCTCTTATTTTGATGAGGCAGTTTCTGCACAGGAAGTCCGTTTTACTTGTAAACAAGTTACAAATGGATGAGCTGTCAAAGTGCTAGTCGCTAAACCACGTTAACGACCATATTTACAATATGAAAACTGTCACTTAAACAATGTAGGTTACACACGCTGGAATTAAACATGGAACCTGCAGGCAGCATTAGGAGAGTAATTCATTGTATGTGTTGGACGTTTGTGGTTGTGCTAGAGATAAACGGACAGGTGCTGCCAGTGGGATATACTGGCTGCTGCTTAATCAGACCAGTGTGTGTCCGGCGGAAACCTCCGTATGAATCTGATCTCAGGTCAGAATGGGTTAACGATGACACTGTCTGTGACTAGGTGTACTAGTGTAGCTTTGCAACATCTGCCCGTATGAAAGCAGCATAACGTTGTGGCAGGAATCAGGATACGAATGTCTGTACCCCCCCCCCCCCCCCCCACACACACACACACACACACCCCAAGCACAGTAAAGGCCTATTCATACTCCAGTTTTCGGTGATGAGGTGACCACCGATATCACTGAAAACTACAACATGAGTATGATTTGAGTTAAAGGGATTGTGACATAAAAAAAAAGGTTTTGGAATTGTTCTTGGTTTTTTTAGGTTTTCTAATCTCAATTGCACCCAAAAAACATGAACTTTTAACATTCAGTAGATTTTCTGTGATCTGGGGTTTTCTGGCTCAAACAGGTGCTCTGATTTGCCGGCAGTAAGTGACATCACTTACTGCAAATCCAATATATGTCAATGGGATTTGCCAGCAGATGTCACTGTGTTGCCTGTTTTCATTGTAGCTCAAAAGGCCCAAAAAAACCCAAAGAAAACTTCAAACCACAGAAAATCCACTGAATGTTCAAAGTTCAGTTTTTTTGGGTGTAATTGAGGTCATAAAACCTAAAAGAAAAAAGAAAAAGAAAAATAAATGAAAATGAATGTCATAAAACCTTTAAAAATGATTGCTTAAAAAAATATATATATACCCGGTATACAAAAAGAAATACGAATACACAATGTGTATATAAAACATTACATGCAATACAAATACACAAATATATATATTCAAAGATTTGCTCAAATTGTCAGGATTTTTGAGTGGTGCAACCACTCTTATAGACAGCTATGTGTGGCTGTGTCCCTGTGTCCGAGCACGAAAATAGCGTTATAGCATTTGTTCACCACCAGGTGTCACTGTGACACCTTGTGAGATTGTACCTCTCTAGATGTACTGTAAGTGCCGAGGCATTGTACTGTAGATGTCTCCTCTCACCTTTGGCCTCGCACAGCAGCGCAGCGATGCTGTTCTGGTAGGTGTGCGTCTGCCGGAGCTCCACCAGGGGAAGGAAGAAGCTCTCCAGGGTGTTGTTGAGAGACTGCAGTAGTGCAAAGCGCAGACGCAGACTCTCCACAGGCACGTCTGCGGAGAGGGAAACACAAAGCACGGCGTGTGAACAGAGGGGGTCAGAAAGTAGGGCTGTCGCGATTATGACATTTTATTACGACGATTAATTGTCGCTCGCATGATGATTTGCGATTAACAATTTAATTGTGTTTCTGTCGTTGAACATTATTGGAACATTATGAATGAAAACTTTTGCATTTCTGTTTCTGAAACAAAAGTTGCCCTGCAGGGCAGATAAGACAAATAACATAGCCTACACATTTAATAACTTTTTACTTTTTAAAGAAATTTAAAAAACTTTTTATTTTCATTATCTCAAATACTTGCGATCGGGTGATCATGTAATCATTGTGACAGGCCTATAAGGTCAAAGCGTCAGCATTTAGAGAGGATAGCCCCTTGAGATCTCATTTTAGAGGGGGTCCCGTCTCCCGGGTCCTACCCCCTACACAGAAGTAAAACATAAACATTACATACAATACGAATACACAATGTATAAATAGGTAAAACATTACATGCAACACAAATACACAAAACACACACGCACAGGTGCAGTTAGCTTGCTCACCACCCCCCCCCCCCCCCCCCCACCCACACTCTCAGCCCTCAACTCATTTTAGAACAAAAAGGAAATGGAGAAAACGGTACTACCTGTATGACCTGTATCAAAGTTAGAAATGAACCTAAATACAAGCAGTATTAAAAGCATGAACAGGTCGTCGCTGCTTACTGAGCAGACAGGCCACGCGGGGGTCCGCGGCGTCGCTGGGGTCCAGGTAGACCTCGTGGGGGTGCAGTCTGGCCGGCGTGATGGCCAGGTGTCGACACAGCCTGTTGATGTACTGCACCAGAGCCACGTCCATCTCCAGACCCCACTTCCTGCACGCCTTCTGGGCGTGGCGCGTGTCTATGCACGTGCACCTGGAGCACAGAGAGAGGACAGTTCAGTGGAGTGTCTATGCACGTGCACCTGGAGCACAGAGAGAGGACAGTTCAGTGGAGTGTCTGTCTATGCACGTGCACCTGGAGCACACATTTGTTTCAAATTAATTAATTTGAAACCAGGCTGCAATTCAACACGAGATATCCATCTTGAACATGATTAGAGCACAGCGCGGAAGAGAGCGCAGCGCCCTCTCTTTATCAATCTCTCTCGTCTCTCACTCACGCACGCACGCACGCACGTGCGGCTCGAGATTAACGGCGTCCCGGGGCCTATAAAATATCTATTTGGGACTTAAATTTATCTCATTCGGGACGGTTTCAGGACTAGAGGATTCGCACAACAACAAATTGAGTCTATTGGTTGTCGGATTAAAGGCTGCTTGACTCTTATTTGTTGTCAGACTATTGGCATGTCGGACTATTTGGGTGCCGGACTATTGGTTGTCAGACTATTAACAGCGCCACTTTGTCACCTGTTGGTACTCTAAACAGACAGACAGACAGACACAGGGACACACATTGCTGTATATTGGAGTGGCTGCACCACTCAAAAAGTATGGTAATGCTTTCTATGAAGCCCATGTCTATATAATAATGCATCATAATAAAAAAATGGCTTTCCTCCTCTTTTTAACTTTGGGTGCCCTGATCTTTTATTTGAGTCCTTATGAGTGTTTATAATTAGAATTATACAGCATTAAAAGCAGATCGTAATGAATTATAAGTATGTTTGTTTGTGATGAATTGCAGAAAAGGGGCTTCTAGACAGTGTTATCAAATATTATTGCTAAGAGTGCAACTGAGCACATGTGCAGGTGGTTTCCCACGTCATGGGCAGCACACGTAATACACAATCGCGGCGCGTGTCAAGGAGGAATGTTAACTATGACCGGGTCGGACTTGGGGTTGAGGACGGGGACACGGCAGTGGTCTCACCTTTCAAAGTGGAGGTCGTAACCACACGCCAGAATTGCCCTCCACACGCTACGAATGTCCAGCTTGGCGCGGTCCACCGCAAACTTGTGAAAGCCATCTAGTGTGAGGTACTTCTCCTCTGGGACTGGGAGAGAGAGAGAGAGACTAACATTTTAACAGTATAGTAAAAGATACATTATATTATTTATTATGAATCTTTATGAGGAAATGTCACATGCAACAAAAACATGTTAAGGCTGATTCATTCCGAGTTAGGGCTGTCACGATTACACATTTAAGTTGACGATTAATTGTCACACAAATAATTGTGATAAACGATTTGTGTTTTTGGCATTGGAAATCGGAAAACATTATGAATAGAAATTACATTTCTGTTTAGCTTCCTAGGCTTCATAATAAAAAAAGTGCACAGGGCAAAGGCAGATACGACAAATAACAGAAATATACCAAGAAAAGTATTATTATACTTTAAAAGAAATAGCGGAAATAGCTGATCTACAAGCCATTTCTGCTTTTGGACATGACTATAACATTTATGGCAAAAAAACGATTATGTATTAATTGTGACAACCCTATTCTGTTTGGTGCCTAACACAGGACTGTTGAAAAGTGAAATCACTGAAATCTGAAACTATATTTCCAAATGACATTTCAAGCCCAAAGGGAAGGGGGGAAAGGCCAGAGTGCAGTGACCCACAAGCTGGTGAACTGTGTTAAAGAACCTTCAGGGAGAGAACCATTGGTAGAGGAAGAAACCTTAAAGACAGTTTGGTAACTCTATACTAAACCAACTCAACTGGGGTCACCCTTACCGGAAGGTAATTTATTATGTGGTCGATGCACACAATGCCAACACACAACTAAGGGCATTTCCTTCTTCCATCCTGTAACAGGAAAAAAGAGTACAAGATTCTTTTTTTTTTAATATATTTTTTATCCCACGATTTTGTAACCCATTTTTCACCCCTGTGTCAATCATCTAATGTGATCCTGGGCTCTACACACCCTCCACCAACCTGGGGAGAGCAACGGACTTAACTCATGCTTCCTTCATGCTTGAGTGTCCAAGTTGCTCCTTTACACCTGACAGGGGGGAGTTTCCCTGGTTGGACGTAGCGCGTGGAAGGAACACGTTATTCCAACCAGTTCCTTTCCCCTCCATCAGGCGCCCCGGCTGGCCAGGGGGAGGCAGTTTAGAGACCAGGATTACTGCATGTTTTTTGTGAGGGTACCTACCCTAGGGGACACGGGGAGAACATGCAAACTCCACACAGAAAGGCCCTTTCGCCAACCCCGCCTTCGGGTATGGGCACAAGAGTACAAGATTCTGGGCACAATTTCCTGTATAACTACCGGAGCCTTAATGTGACTCCAGTAGTAGTTATACAAGAAATGGAGGTATATTGTACCTCGTCAAGTGTCATTGTCGGCATGAAGGCTAGATCTTTGAAGACTAGAATGTCCAGTTGCCCTTCGTTTTGCACTAGGGCTATCCCCGACTAAAGATTTGTATAGTCAAATCTGATTGACCAAATGTTGTCTGGTAGTAGACTATTATAGGCAACTAGAGATTATTAGTATTATATATTTTTTTTTGCATGATGATTTTACTGTGAGATTGGCAGTCGAATCAGTTTGATCAGTCCGATTGCATAACATAAAAAAATGTTCTGCAATAGAGGATCCTACCATTTGTGATTTAAAATATACAGTACTTGATTGGTTTCTCCCAATAAATCATGATATACAGTATATCCTATTTTTGGCAAACTATTTGTTAATTAATATATAACAAATTAGGCCAATGTCTAAGTCGAATCATGCTAATCGACTATGAGATTGGTAGTCGATTAAGACTCCCTCGATCGATTAGTCGACTATTTGACTAATCAAGGTCAGGCCTTATTATATAATATATAATGTATATAATGTATAAAAACATTGTCCGACCTCACACTATATATATATATATATATATATATACTGCTATTGAGAAAGTTCACATGTTTTATAATATTAACCTGAGTGTTTAATACCAAGATGTTTTGTAACTATTCCATTATTACAGTGGTTTCTAAACGGTGTCTGGGGCACCGTGATGAGTCCAGATGTGCATTGGGATTTATTATTATTGCAATATTGTACAAAGATTTATGAATTACTTTTTTAATTTACTATAGCAGTACTTTGTGCTCACTCATTCCCCAGACAGAGGCAAATTCTGCACCTGAAAAATAAACATTTTAACCATCTTTCCACCTGGCATCCATATTTTGGGCATGTCACAAACATCTTTAAGCTATTATTATTGCTTTAACAGTTTCCGTGCTTTGAATGGATTACTCCAGGTTAATGTCGCTGCCATATCGGACATACGCGACTTTTGTTTTATGTGTTTAATCCGCCGTAATGTAATAAATAAAAATAAAATCCTTCTTCGCCGCGGAGAAAGAGACTAGATGCATTTGTTTTGACGGAGAAACCGGAAATCGTCACATGCTGTGGGCTGCTAGGGCTTCTGGGAAATTGAGGCCAATGCAAACGAATGGGGTTCAACGCCTCATGGAGGAGGGTCCTGTGCTGCGTCTTCCGGGTGTACCAAGATGGCGGGTGGTGCTGCCGTTCATAACAAACGGGGGGAGCTTTTTTCGCTCGATTTACGCGGATTAAAAGCCCACATAATTCAGCGTATGCTCTAAAGGTAATACAACAATCTCGGCAGTGAAGGGGGGTTGATTAAAAGTCTGATAAATCGTTTTCCGCAGTCAAACTGTTAATAACATCTGTCTCTGCTATTTTCGACTTCCGGCTATGAATACAAGCGCACCTTGAGATTTTGACCAGTATTGTGTCTTGGGCACAAAACGTTTGAAACAATTAGCCCATCGCGAAATCCCACCCCAAACAGCGATTGTCCAATGCCAATCCAAATAGTTTAGCAAATGTTGCTATGCAGGTCAAGCTTTCGCCACCTCATAGCTGTCAGTGTTGTTTTGCATGGCCGTGTTGTTGAACATTTACATGGCTTAACATCGGGAAAGTTACACGACTGGCCCACCCAGGTAATGGCAATAATACTAATGACCGTAGTCTTACCGTGCAACATGAAAACTCCTGTCAGGCTGTCAAAGTTGATTGTCAAAGTCATTTCCTCGCATTTCTAGTTTATTTGAATAATGTCATGCACATTTGTCCAGTGCATAGCCTACAGCAGGCCTGGTTGACTAGATTTAGAAGACATTTTGAAGGTTTTGCTTCTGAAATGATCCAAAATGTATATGGAGAAATCCTGTCATTTAACATGCATTTCAATGGGTGAGAAGGGCAGCTTGGCCTGTCTCTTCACTGCTAACGTGCCTATTGGACAAGGACGGGTTGGGGAGGGACTTAGCGAAGGGCTACCTACCCCCTTAGATAGCACTTCCGTAGACTTAGACTTAGCATTTGATACAGACTTATAGCATGTTATGTAGACAGCACTATAATTGCATTGTATATAGTCATAGCACGCCATAGTACATATGTATAGCATAGTAGTATATATGTATAGTTTCATTATATAGATATTCCACCGTTACTTTCTTAGCTTACGCATGTTTCATGATAAATGCTTTTATGTGATGTATTCCCATGCTTTTGTTCTTGCTTAATGTAAATCGCTCTGGATTAAGAGCGTCTGCTAAATGCCTAAATTGTAAATTGGCAAATTGGTCTAGAAAATCTTAAAAAAATTGGACAACAAATTAGATCTTGATGATGAAAAAAATACTGCCATAATGCCTTTCTGCTCTCCATTAGAATGCTTGCTAGAAATCCTGTCTACAGCTGAAAGCATCTCTCTCTCTCCCTCCCTCTCCTTTTTTTGTTTTACACATCTGTTTATTGAAAAAAGATTTTTCTTTTTATATTAATTTATTAAAGGCATCTTGTCAAGTGTGTCAAACATGTTGAGAATTAGTCTCCCACCCCTACACACAT
Source organism: Protomyctophum parallelum (assembly GCF_964188405.1). Classification (NCBI taxonomy): domain Eukaryota; kingdom Metazoa; phylum Chordata; class Actinopteri; order Myctophiformes; family Myctophidae; genus Protomyctophum; species Protomyctophum parallelum. The sequence goes on from NC_139710.1 coordinate 47,312,860, forward strand.
GTTGCACGCACGCACGCACACGCCCAGGACATAATATGCATTGTCTTTGTTTTTCTGTTACCGTTTTCTGAAATCCTTTAAATCTGTTTTGGTGTGTACATTAATCTGAACATATCATGGGGCCATTTGTATACTGTAGGCTTGGGCTATGTTTCATGTGTGTGTGTGTGTGTGTGTCTTCTTCTTTGGTGTATTATCCTCAAATGTCCTAGTTAGTGTTGTCATTGTGTAGCAACACGCTTTTCTCAGTCTGGTCCCACTTGGAAGAGGTCGGCCTCCGAAGGTGGTCTGTGCAGGGGGCAGGTGTTAATTATGTGTTCGGCAGAATGCTCAGTGCAGCTTGCGAGTTTTATGTGGCGAGCCTGTCTGTCAAGCCCCACTTCTTCATAGCTGATTTGAAGCAGCCGACTCCAGTGCGACTCGTGCGTGTTTGTGTGTGTGTGCATGTGTGACTGTGGAAACACCTCCAACACAGCTGTGGACCATCTTGTAATTATGGGCTGTATTTCAGCAGTACATATGTCACATTATGGTAGGAATGTCTTGAGAAAGGTCCTTGGGACAACGTTTTTTTTCTTCAATAAATCAATGAAGAGTTGATTAGTGTGTGCGGGAATTAACTTTTTTCTTTGGAAATTGGTCATTGGGATAATGATTCCCTGCACTATGGAAGAGACATGCCGCGTTGCTTTGTACTTTAGACTTGAATGGTTAGAGCGGCGCGATTACATACAAAGTCAATGCAAAGACGAGAATTGCGCGGACGGGCGCGGCGCGACCTGGAGCGATACAAACGGGACGAACCGAGGCAAATATATACATTCAGGTTTGAAGTTGAACGCAGCTTTATAAAGAACATTTGCGAAGATAAGGTTGAAAATGGGTCTTTTAAGCACATAATCCTGGGTGTATACTCCATGACAATGCTGTTGAAAAGATGTTCACCAGTAATAATGACACGCCCCAAAACAGGTATGCCAAGGTTCACGTGGTTAAATTGTACAACAGTGTTGCTTGCTGAAAATAGATGATTAGGCTCTGGTTTCACAAACACTGGGTTGGACCCATTTGTGGGTTAGGGTCCCTTTATTTTGTTGTTTTCTTACATTTAGTTTTTAATGATTATTATAAAATTCCCCAAAAAAAGAAAAAAAAAAAAAGAAAAAGAAAAACATGTATTAATTAAAAACAAAATTTCAAAGTAATTTCATGAATAAAAATAGGTGAAAACAGCCGAGCTACAGCGGATCTACGCGAAGCAACGTGTTGTGAGCTTGTGTTGTTTCACTAGTTTGGGTCCCGGAGGGGCAAACATCTACTGTAACATCTTTTCACGGGTCACGGGCTGCTCTAGACCCTACTGTACTCAGTGTACTGCATGTCAAACCATCAGGATGGCGAGAAGATTCCCACGTTTGCAAAATGCAGTGACAGTGAGCCAAGCAGGGAACAATGGCTGAGACAAAACAGGCCGCAAAACAGCACAAATAGACAACAGAACGAGGCCTCCTCCTCAGAGCATGTCTGCAATAGAAATACACTCATTACATAAATTAACACATTCTGACCTGAGATCAGATTCATACGAGGTTTCCACTGGACACACACTGGTCTGACGAACCCATTCTGACCTGAGATCAGATTCTAAAAATGTCAGTCGCTCTTCGATTTTTCAAAAAATAGCAGACCTACAAGCTCGTATCGCGCCACTCGGTGGCGCGATACGAGCTTGTAGATCTGCTATTTTTAAATAGCTAAAGCATAACATGATGCTGTCACCAAAATGGGTGCCCGGTCAGAATGGGTTAAGAGCTCATGTGGCAATATCGTGGTAGGAAATTAACAATATTAAATCTATCTCAGGAGCATTTATTTCCCCTAAATGCTCAAATCTGCTTAATTATTTATCATCTTTATTATGCCTCCTGTCCGTACGAAGACGTGACAGTCTGCTTTAATTTGACGTCTGTGTTTGACTAAACGGTGCAGATCGGGGGCCTACCTTCGGGCTTCTTGGCAGGAGATTTCTCCACGTCTTTCTCGTCAGGTCTTGATTTCTCGGGAGACTTGGGCTTCAGAACAGCCTTCTTCTCACTCAACGCAGTCCTGGCAGAGACGAACACATCGCTATGATTACACAGACAAAGGCTCCTCAAAGCCTGGGCGTCAAGTATACCGAAGGGAGCGTGATGAGTCACTAAGTTATAGAACACATTTTTGCTTAATTTCTTCAGGATACGGGTTTTAAGTAACAAATTTGCTCAATTACAGAGTCCAATTGGAAACATGTCTGGCAAAGTGTGGAAGAAAGCTCGCTAAATATTGCAGTGCCGGGGAATAACACCTGAGATTAAAATAGCACTTTAACATGGGAAAAGTAAACGATTAAGAGAAATAAACCATATTAGATAAAACCGGAAATTAACCGGAAGTAAAAAAAGTCCGCCTCCATCCACCTCCATTTGTTTAATAATTATTTTTCAAATGCTTTTATCTCGGATTCTTTTCCCAGATTCGTTTTTTAATTTAACCCATTCTGACCGGGCACCCATTTTGGTGTTGGCATCATGTTATGCTTTAGCTATTTAAAAATAGCAGATCTACAAGCTCATATCGCGCCACCGAGTGGCGCGATACGAGCTTGTAGGTCTGCTATTTTTGAAAAATCGAAGAACGACTGACATAGAAACATAGCTTTATCAGAAAACTGTCAGGATGTAGAAGACGTTTATATAATCTGATCTCAGGTCAGAATGGGTTAAAAAAAAGCTTCATTCGCGAGCACAGAATGAAAAGATTGTGGAACGGGCGAAGGCAAATAGGTAAGAAAAACGCTTCCTTTCCAGAATGCTTCATCCATCACTGTTGACACTCACCTGACACTGTTGAGTACAGACTTCTCCTTGGCGGGCGGCTTGCTGATGGGTCGTTTGGTGCTCACCACCTTGCCCGCGTGCTGCTCCTTGCCCACCTTACTGTACTTGTTCTTGTTGGGTTTGGGTGTGCCATACTTTCTCAGGATCTGCCAAGGGGACACTTTTGTTTATTTACTGGGTTAAATAATGTCGTGCTCTGACACAATGAAAATGCTCTGACGATAATACTTCACATTATTCTTTTTTTAATATATTTTTTTTCTTCATACCTTTCAGTTTGTGACACCTTTTCATGGCGATAAACATTTTAATAATGATACATTGGAAGAAAGATGTTCTTCCAACACAATCCATGCCAGTACATTACAATAGAAACAGACCAGGTGCTAGCGTTTCAATTTTTATTTATTTTTTAAGACGCAAAATTGCGTCCTGGCACAGGGGGGGGGGTTATAGTGCTTAAAACGTAACCTGTCGTTCCTTGGCTTGGATTGGGTTAAAATAATGTCCAACTGGATTTGGTAACGGTTACAGAGACTGTTGCGTTGGTAATGCATAATGGAGATGCAATACCACCAGAGCGGGTATAATATTGTCCGGACAAGATGTTGGACAAAGGGCAAACCATAGGTCTGACTCATGAGATAAGACTTTTATATAGACATTATTGTGACCCAGGCCAGCAGAATGTGCCTCATGTCGCCAGAATGAACATGCCTTAAATCAATAAATAAACTTTTTTTTTTTTTTTTGTGATTTTTTTTTTTTTTTCATATTAACACAGTTTGAATGTTGAAGAAGGTTTTCATTCAAACAGATTGTTCATTTGGGCAAATAAAATGTATACATTTATACGTCATAGTGGGCTTGTTTTTTAACACTGTTTTGGGGGCAGAGAAGCGCAGTTCCGAGATTTGCATGTTGTTTTCAATTGGTCCTGGAATCTCTTTGTCCTCAGGTTTCACACTCTGATCACGCCCATTAGCATGCTTGTGTTTGTAAACACAGAAGTATTCTACATGGCTATAGTATAGTATGAAGGAGCATTTGGGTTATACTTTACAGAAAATAAACAAAACCACGTATAGAAACCAGGCATTATGACTTGCTGTTTGCTGTATCTGTTTTTTTTAAAATAGCAAATCTACAAGCGCACAACGCATCATAGCCTGATGCGTCGGTTTTATTTATTTAAAATACCGGGTCAATTGTCTTTGATTGCTTAAAGTACACCTGCATAAAATGCTGTACTACAGCTATTTACAACCAGGTAGTGTATAAGTTAAATTGAATTGTTGTACTTTCAAAAGGGTTTATTGGGGCACCTAAGGTGTAAGGTCTTCTTCTGCCCTTTGTTTCAGTGCACACATGTAAAAGCATTGGTCTAAAACTACATAGCCTATATCCATTGAAAACTCAGTTAGCCTATAGTTACTTTTTAGATTGTATTATTACAAAACATACACTAAACAACTTCAGTCCTATATTTCTTTACTTTAACTCAAGTAAAACAACATGTACTTTCCCACACCTAAGTGTCCACTCAACTGTCATTGACAGCTAACCTAGTGGGGGAGTGGTTAGTGGGTGGGGGAGTGATTATGCAAGTATCTATTGTCACACCCATTCCAGAGGTGCTACATTTTCAGGGAAACTTTGCAGAGCAAATTCTCTACTTTGGGGTATCTGTTTCAACAAGTTTTAGATGGTCATATCTCCTTCAATTATTGTCCAATGTCATTGAATGATACATCATATGAAAGCTTACATTCTGTACTTTAATAATCTGTAAAAATGTGTAATCTGTAAAAATCGACATGAGGCACTTTTTGCTGGAGTTGGTCACATTTATAGTGGCAGTGCTGGATCTATCCTACTTAACACATGAAAACTGGGAAAGCATCTGTGACATTTTAGATTTTAGGTTAGCTTGATGTACAAGCTCATTCCTTGCTATGATGAGCTTGTAGATCTGCTATTTTTGAAAAATCGTGAAAACGTGTGTCCTTGAAATGAAAATGATTGAGCACCACTGATATATAGCAACATATGTTTTTCATACCTGAGTTAGCTGGTCTTCCAGCACTTTCTTGGGAGGCCTGATGTTGGTGAAGAAAACGTGCAGCAGGTTGCCAGGGGTCTGAGAGTTGATCTGTTCTTTGCTGAGGAAAATGTCGGACACTTTAACGGGCTTGGCTGGTGTGAGGCTCAACATCTGTTCCGAGTGAACGCAGCTCTTAAAGATGTCCGTCAGGATATCTCGGGCCGCTGGTACAAGCTTGTCCCCTTGGATTAGAAAAACAGATGATTTACTGTATGGCTCTTTGTTATGGAGAGTTCCTTTAGGCATTCCTGCTTTATTTGGGAGAGGAGGACAGAATAAACACGAATGTTGGGATAGGACATGCATAAATAAAGTGTATGGAAAGCATAAAGTATATAGTGTAAAAGACCTCTGATGGACTTATCGACAAAGTAGTCTTCCAGTGCAGAGCTGCCCTGCGTATCAAACAAGCTCTGGTTAACACTGGAGGCGGTGAGGATCTCCTCGTTGGTCAACTCCATCAACTCCTCTTCGCCCTCCAGACTGGACAAGCCAATCAGATCGCTGCTGTTGAAAAGGCTGGCACGGATTTTCTCCACTTTGGCCCGGGAGCGAACCTACGAGCAAGACAAGAGAAAGACACGGATGTGAGGACTCTACACAGTCTCAACCCTAGAACACTAAAACCTGGGCGATTTTCACCGATGTCTGAGGTGGGTCTTTTCAGTACCTTCATGTGACATTGACATTCATAGGAGGTAGGTTTGTTTCCCTGCCCACATCTATGTTTCTTTCTAAAGGCAGGTTTAGTGTTCGCGTTTAGTGATAGAGAAAAATCCCAGACCCACAATGGGCTTTTTTCTTTTTCTTTTCACTGGACCATTCTCACATTTTGCCCCCCTATGATAGGGCCCCCTATTTTCATTTTTTGATGAAATAGTACCTCAAGTTGCCATGTATTGCTGTAATTAAAATTTGATATTTTTTATGGAATATATTACATTGAGGCATCTCTTTCAGCAGTATATCATTTTGAAAATATTCACCTATAAAGACAGGCCCAAAATAAGGATACCAGGTTGAAAGTGGTCAAGACAGATGAAACGACAAAATGACACAACCCACCTCGATCACAGCGTAGCCCTTGATAGGCCGGGCCATGACGGCGTTGCTGTCCAGTGAGGTGACCGTGTACATGGAGCCTCCGTCGGACACAGAGGCCGTCTCGGCGCTGTCCAGAGGCTCTCCCAGGCTGCCCAGGCTCCCCAGGCTCCCCGTGCTGCACAGGGAGATGTCCAGGCTCTCCTGACTGGAGACCGTGTGGGGGTCCCCCGGGGGTCCCTGCGGCGGGTAGGGCACAGCCGAGGCGGCTGCAGCAGCGGCGGGAGTGAGAGGCGGGGCGGCCAGCGGGTCCTGGTCCACGGAAAGCTCGCTGGCGGTGCGAGAGACCCCGCCCTGCGAGGAGCTACAGATGGACGTCTGGCTGGTGGAGGCCGAGGCACTGACGCTCATGGCCGGGGTCACGCTGCTGGAGCTGTCGGGGCTCTCAGGGGGACCGCCGGCGTTGTTGGGGAAGGGTTGATGGCGCTCGGCCTCGTGGCCCGCCTTGCCGTCCTGAGGGCTGCACGCCACGGTCGCGGCGGCCTTGGGCTTCTTGGGCTCTTCCTCCTGCAGGGGGATGAAGATCTCGTCCTTGAAGAGCCCCCCGTGGGCGTTGCAGGCCCTGCGGATGGCGCTGCGGACCGCCGCCTCCTCCAGGTGCGTGGGGATGCCCGAGAGCACGAGCAGGCGGCCGTGCGCGGTGGGGCCCACCAGCGCCTGGCAGGCGTCCGTCACGGCGTCACTGGTCACACTCAGCCCCTGGGGGTCCTTGTTGGTGAGGTGTCGCAGGATCATGAGCAGGGTGAGTCCGCGGTGGAACCACAGCATGTCCTCGGGCTTGCTGCCTGCCATGTTGAGTAGGGCGCCGTCGCTCTCCGACAGACGAGCGCCGCCTCCGCTGCCGCGCTTGCCAGCGGCCGCCACGGCAGCCGCCGCCCTCTCGCGCTTCATCTTGACCTTCTTGCGCTTGGACAGCAGGCTGGGGCTCTGGGGCGTCTGGCCCGGGGACGAGGACGAAGACGAGGATGAGTCGCTGAGGTTGGGGGCGCTGGTGGAGGACAGGGCCCCCACGGAGGAGCTGCCCACGTTGAGGGGCAGGGTGACCTCCGCTACCGCCAGACACACCTCCATCAGGGCGTGGAAGTAGGTGGAGAAGCGGCTCTGCTCGGCTCCCAGGGCCAAGGCAGCGCCCCCTGAAGAGGAGCAGGGGGCGGACCCCCCTCCGGCCGCGCCCCAGCCCTGGGTCTCGCGGTCGTAGAGCTTGCGCAGCTCCGTCTGCAGAGCCATGAGCACGGCCAGGCAGGGGTTGAGCAGCAGGGCGATGGAGCTGGACAGGCCGGCCGGGCTCTTACGCTGCTCCAGGTGGTGGATCTTACGGAAGAGCTCGGCCAGCAGGTGGAAGGTGAGTTCCTTTATTGAGGGTGCCAGATCCGTGGTCCAAAGCAAGCCGCCTGAAATATCATGAAGAGACATAAATAATGTTGTTAAAGTTATTATTTATATTAAATTATAGATAATTTGTTTGACTGGTTTATTGATTGATTGATTGATTGAAATTCTCATGGTTGGATTTATTCCTTAACATTATATCCCACGAGTTTGTAACCCATTCTTTCGCCCGGTGCCAATTGCCTAAACTGTAATCCTGGGTGCTAGTCTGAGTAGTCTCCCTCTGCCAACCTGGGGAGAGCCCTGAACTGAGCCTCCTTCAATGAGGAGGCCGCTATCACCTGACGGTTCCTTTTAAACGCCTGGGGTCTGACACCATTTATTTGTTGAAATTGAGTTTTAGTCACATTTTTGTCACCTGGAATGCTTTAGTTAGTCTAGTTTTTGTCGAGTAAATATCATAAGATTTTAGTCGACTAAATCTACAGTTGATTTAGTCGACTAAAATGTATCTTGTCGGGCCTTGATGGCATCGTAATGGCTGATTTTACACTTATATATACAAGCTCGCAACGCGTCGCATTTTAGTCTATTTTTATTTGTTGACGAAATTGTCCGTATAATTTAGTCATAGTTTTAGCCATCATAGCTTAGTTTTCTTTATTTCGTTTCCATTTAGTTTTAGTCAGTGGAAAAAGGTAGCCGACGAACATTCTTCGTCTTAGTTTTAGTCGAGGAAAACAACCCTGCAGTACAGCATGCGCAGCACAGACCACTACACCCACCTAGCAGCTCCACCACCTGCAGCAGCACCGAGGAGGGCACGGCGTCCGGCTCGTCCTCAGAGCGCTCGCTGCTCTCGCCCAGCTTCCACGTCAGCAGCTGCTCGGCGAACGCCAGCGCCAGAGGGAACTCCAGCGGCAGGGAGTGCAGCACCATCACAGCACCAGGAGGGGGCGACACTCCTGAAGTGAAAAGACCCCAACGTAAATGCCGTTGACAATGAAAGGAGAATTTACGTCATATGCATGTGTCGGTATGTCTGTCGGTATGTCGGTGGAAACCCTTGGCCAATGTGGGGACCACCATTCTTGGTGACGTAACTAAGGTATGTTTTAAGGTTGGTATAAGGTCAATACTTGATTAGAGTGCCCCTCACTTCACACGGGTGTGATTTTTTTATCCACCGTTCGTGCCGGAACGACCGGGGGGGCAGGGATTATGTTTTCGCTCGTGTCCGTCTGTCCGCGTGTCAGAGCATCAGTCAGTGTGTCTGTGAACAGCTAATCTCACCATTCATTCACCAAGCGACTTTCATCGTGAAACTTCCCCATAGCTGGAGGAAGAAACTCTGCCCCATTTCATTTCATACAATCAAAATCATGTTGCAACTCCCGGCCTGCAGTGTATGTGTTCCACAACACATACTTTTTGCTACTACCCCTACATACTCTTTCCAAGACTCATGCAAATCGGTACACATTACCTCTCTGGTCACGTGATCAAGATGAATACCGGAAGACTCGACCCGGTGCTTGCCCGTTTTTCCTCCCGGAATTGTCACCAGTGAGGGGGATAACTTTGTAATATGCTATTGGCTGTTTGTATTCTTTTTGGAAAAATATAAAAAGATACTCCTGTAGAAAGGCTATATTATTTTACTTATATTGACCCTATAAACAATTTAGTATTATTTAGTATATGTAAGGTTTTGCACGCTCAAATGGTACCTCGTCAGATAATCCCCACATATCCTACAACAACTTCTGTGAACAGACTTCAATGTAGTAGATTTTCATAAATTATATTTCTACTTAGGCTGTCTGCTGTCATGAAAGTTTATAGTTAGAGAAATTCAAAGTCCAGCCGTCTGCTGTCCAGCCTCTCCCACCCCTCACATTGGGGAAAGTTCTGGGAGGAAAACAGAAACGGGGCGAGTCTTCTTGTTACCATCAAGATGTATCCGTTAGCTTTTTTCATATACCATTCTGATTGGCCACAACTGGCTTTAAAAATGTATGGTAATTAAAGAAAGAACATCTTTTGTCTCAATTAACAATTTAGGCATTTATCAGACGCTCTTAATCCAGAGCGATTTACAGTAAGCAAGAACAACACGTGGTACTACATCAAATGCATAGAAATAGTCATCAAGAATCATAAGTAGACTAAGAACCTAACATCTGTCTAACAGTAGAATATCTGTACAGTTAAGCTACAGTATGAGTATACACTATAGAGTGCCATGTCTACATAAAATGCTATCTAAATTACATAAGTTTAGCCTTTGAATACAGGTCGTCGAGGCTAGTGCAAGTGCTACGGCAAGTGCTACGGGCTAAGACGAGTCTGAAGAGGTTGAGTTGTCAGACTACGGCGGAAGATTGGGAGTCTCCAAATGGATGTTATGGGAGACCCTCACTCACTCACCCAGTTTGATGTGGACCTTGTCGGTGGGGATGATGACAGAGGGGTACTGGTTGGTGGTGGGAGGGGGCGTGAGGCCCGTGTTGGTGGGCGAGGCGTCCAGGGGATAGCACATGGCCTCCATCAGGTTCAGCTGGCCGTTCCGCCGTACCTTGTGTCCCAGGCCGTACACCATGACCCGCGCCCAGGGAGCCTTGTACAGGCTGGAGCTGACAGAGAGATGAGAGACGCCAACAATAATGACACACGTGTTAAGTTTGCAAGTACATTTTGAGGTTTTTTTAATTTATTAAACTTGAACTTTAAAATAATTTTACTTCTACTCCACTACATCCCGAAGGAAAATATTGTACTTTTACTCCACTACAATAATTTGAAAACTAGCGTTACTAGTTACTTTGTAGATTTTGGTTATTATAAACTTTGAAAATAGCCGATCTACAAACTTGTGAAATGGGAGATTCTGCATAATGAGTACTTTTACTGTTGGTACATTTTGATGCCAATACCTTTGTACTTTACTCAAGTACATTTAGAATGTCCACCACTGTGGTGGTGACTGCCCATGGCTGAATGTGGACTCACTCTTTGCGGCAGCCCAGCGTGCTCTCCTTACAGGACACGATGACGAACGCAGCGCCTGGAAAGCTGACGTCCATGCTGACCTTTGACTCGCTCACCGGGAACTCCTCCGACGTGAACTGCTCTGGCGCATTCTGGTGCAGATTTGGACACCACGTCAAAAGCAGCTTTTCACAGCAAATCGCTTCACATCGAGGTCGCTATACACAATTTTGTTAACTGAAATAACAACGGTAACTAAAGTTGTATACAGTAGTTACATTTGTTTACAAACCTCACTTAACCATAGTGAAAATGTAGTTTTCGTATTAAGCCAATTGATCTCATACATAAACCTAGTATAAAACATACAGTATCTTCAGATTTTTCCTTTTTGAATCTCGTCCCAGACAAATACAACAAAGCAAAGCAAAGTTACCATGTTTACCCATGGGGTAACTGGACTAAGCTCAAGAACTTGTTTACAAGCCAGGCCCTGCTCATAGAACATTTCATGGTAGGGGTTCAATGCCTTGCTCAAGGGCACTTCAGCGGTGAAGTAAATTTTAACATGCCGGTTCCGGGGATACGAACTATAGCGACCTTCCGGTATCGAGACCGCTCCGCAAACCGTTCGGCCACCGCTGCCCCAACACAGTAAGAAGTGTTAGCTGACAATGAAATCCAAATTGGGTTTACCACCCAAGTAATCCCCTGGAATTTATAACACAATTAACCCATTCTGACCGGGCACCCATTTTGGTGTCAGCATCATGTCATAGTAGAGTAGAGTTTATTTGTTTTGGTCATTATAACAAATCAATCAAATCAATACATTTTTTTTTTGCAAAAGAAACAGACCAAAAGGTGTAGGCTGAAGCCAAAGCTTATAGTGCCTACCCTTCTAAAAAATAGATGGCTTTCATAAGTAAAATAGTACAACAAAGCAAACAGAAGGGAGAAAAGAAAAAACAACAAAAACAAACAAAACATAACATAAAACAAAAACAAAGACAGACAGGACAATACAGTTAACAGGAACAAGACAAAAAAAGAACAAAAAAACAACAAAACAAAAACAAAACACAAAACGAGAAAACAAAACATCATATCAATGTTCTATATGTTTCCACTATTTTCGATCTATACAATTTTTTTAATTTGCTTTAGCTATTGAAAAATAGCAGATCTACAAGCTCATATCGCGCCACCGAGTGGCGCGATACGAGCTTGTAGGTCTGCTATTTTTGAAAAATCAAAAAAAAACGACTGACATTTTTAGAATCTGATCTCAGGTCAGAATGGGTTCATCAGGACCAGTGTGTGTCCGGCGGAAAACCTCGTATGAATCTGATCTCAGGTCAGAATGGGTTAAATAAAATATGGTACCGGTGACAGGCCTGCCCTACTATATAATACCTGCAGGAAGCAGCAGATCTGCTTGCTGAGCTCCAGCAGGCTCTCCTCCCCCTGGTGGAGGGCGCGGGTAATGGCCACGGCCAGCCACTCCCGGATGGGCGTGGCGTTGCCCTGGTAGAACAGCTCCGTGGGGGAGCAGCTCTGGCCCTGCAGGTTGTGCAGCAGAGACTGGGCCAGCAGGATGGAGCCTGAGCCCAGGGTGCCATCTGCAGGACCAACCACAACATTACATTATATACACATCACATCACAGCCCTGGGCCAGCAGGATGGAGCCTGAGCCCAGGGTGCCATCTGCAGGACCAACCACAACATTACATTATATACACATCACATCACAGCCCTGGGCCAGCAGGATGGAGCCTGAGCCCAGGGTGCCATCTGCAGGACCAACCACAACATTACATTATATACACATCACAGCCCTGGGCCAGCAGGATGGAGCCTGAGCCCAGGGTGCCATCTGCAGGACCAACCACAACATTACATTATATACAGGGCTGCACACAACTTTTTTGGTCTAGTACTCAGAAGAGCACCTGGAGGAGTTGCTTGGTGCTCCTAAAATGCGGCGACCCGTCTCGCCGGATGGATAAAAGAGGGATGAATAACTTATAGCAAAACAATATTTATTGGATGAGTGGGGAGTCAATGGAGGGTATTGCAACTCTAGATTTAGCCCTAGAATGGCTCTTGTTGTAGATTCATCCCATTATTAAAAATATATAAATTTGCTAAAATCTAGGTCCATGTGTGGTCCAGCCCTATGGAATGCATATTATAATAAAAACAAGTTAACAACTTAAGGATAATATGATATGAGCATCAAAGCAATATTTAGATTTTGTATTATTTTGTATTTAAATAACCAATCTACTAGCTCACAACGTGTTGCGACACGTTGTGAGCTTGCAGATCAGCTATTTTTTTAACATGCGACACATCGTACGGCGAAGCATACATCAGGCTTCCCTAGTTCCCTTTTGTTTTTAGATGAGGCGACGTACGTAGTCAGACAGTCAGACACACATGGCTCCTCGGTGAAAAAAATAAACAGTGTACACTACCCGACTTTACGATAATAAGGGACAGTATGTCGAGACACGGTGTTCATGTTGGGCAGCAGCAGTGCCAGTCCGCAATGCTTTAAACTCTTCCCACTCCACTATGTCGGAACTAAAACCTTAGTACCCGTACGGTGCCTAGGCTGTGAGAGACGCTAATATGGTTTCTGCCTCGGATTCGGGTTTTGAGACGGCATCGCACACGAGCAACCATGCTGCTCCAGCAGCCGGAAAACAAACACAAGCACAGCGGCAAATGGGAAGAGTGCAAAGCATCCAAAGCATGACCTTTTACACCGGGGACTACAGTAGTTTGCTATCTGAAACGGAGAAGAGAAGACGAAACTATTTGTGTAAGGTTTTCCTGTCAACCGCCCTCCGCCTCCTCCCAGGCTCCTAGCACTCAGAAAGAAGCATGGATCCTCCCCCTTATGAGTAAGGACGCGCTGTGATTGGGCCAGTAGCCACTTTGAGTGGCAGTCGGTGGGAAATGCTCTCGCCACAACATTTTCTAGTATTCTGGCCATAATAATCATTCTGGGCGGCCCCAGCTGTTGGTACGCAGAAGCGCTTCCCGGCGCTTGATTGACAGCGCATTTTTAATTTTTACCGCGCATGCGCACCTGCGCACCACTTATGTGCAGCCCTGATTATATACACATCACATCACAGCCCTGGGCCAGCAGGATGGAGCCTGAGCCCAGGGTGCCATCTGCAGGACCAACCACAACATTACATTATATACACATCACAGCAGCAGAGACTGGGCCAGCAGGATGGAGCCTGAGCCCAGGGTGCCATCTGCAGGACCAACCACAACATTACATTATATACACATCACATCACAGCAGAGACTGGGCCAGCAGGATGGAGCCTGAGCCCAGGGTGCCATCTGCAGGACCAACCACAACATTACATTATATACACATCACATCACAGCCCTGGGCCAGCAGGATGGAGCCTGAGCCCAGGGTGCCATCTGCAGGACCAACCACAACATTACATAATTATATACACATCACATCACAGCCCATTTTCATTTCGTTTTTAGTCCTAGGTCCTTTTGAATAAAATGTCATTTTGTCATGTTTTTAGCCATCTGAGCGGTTTTAGTGTTGGTGTAGTTTTGTGTCGACTAAATATCATACGGTTTTAGTGGACTAAATCTTTTGTCGATGTCGTAATGGCTGATTTTACACTTGGTTGCAAGCTCTCAACGTGTCGCAGAACTAGAAGACAAATGACTTGTATTTAAGTTATTTTGGAGCTCTTCTCCACTAGTCCATCCCTAACATGTTAGCATACGGTAGTTTCATTTGTTGACAAAATTGCCAATATGCTTAGTCTTAGTCATCATAGATTCGATTTTAGTTCGTTTTCGTCAGTGAAAAAAAAGGTAGCCGACCGACGAACACTTTGAGAACCGCGTGGAATTCGCCAAGAAACAAATGCACTGCTTACCGGGCAGAGGCGGAGCCAGCAGCTGATTGGACAGAAGTTGCAGGTGCTCCAGCGTGATGTCACGGATGGCGGGGATGTGGAAGAGGCGCGTGAAGGTGTGGGGGCTCTTGGGGGCGTAGATGTTGAGGAGGGCCATGCGACAGTACAGCCGCGCCAGAGCACTCTCACAGCGAAGCAGCTCCCTGAAGACAAGCAGTGTGACATTCAAGTTTATCCCATTCTGACCTGAGATCAGATTCACACGAGGTTTCCACTGGACACACACTGGTCTGATTAACCCATTCTGACCTGAGATCAGATTCTAAAAATGTCAGTCGTTCTTCGATTTTTTCAAAAATAGCAGACCTACAAGCTCGTATCGCGCCACTCGGTGGCGCGATATGAGCTTGTAGATCTGCTATTTTTCAATAGCTAAAGCATAACATGATGCTGACACCAAAATGGGTGCCCGGTCAGAATGGTTTACCTCATCATTCACAGACACCATTTTGTTGACTGAAATCAAAAGGATATAAAGCACAAAAAAGCCAGAAGGCTTGTTATCATTATGGCCCCTTTTCCACCAAAAGAACTTTGGTTCTAGAACGTTCTAGAACTGGTTATTTCTAGATTCTTGGAACCTTGGTGCTTTCACGACACCGGCGGACATCTTTTTTGGTTTCAGTTCCAAACCGACTTTTAGGATTCCGAACTATTATTTTTCAGTGGAAACACTCTGAACTGGTTCAATATTAGGTGGGGGGGGGGGAATAAGTGAACCGGTTCAACCAGGGTGGAAATGGGGGCCATTGTGGCCCTTTTGGGGAAGTGCTGGTGCTGGTGTGCACATTATAAATTCCCTGAGTATGTACGGTATGCGGCGCAACCCCGTTACCTGTGAATCTGAATGTTGCTGCTGTCAAGGGACACCAAGCCGTTGGCCGCGGTGCGCCGGGAGCCGGCCGGAGGGCGCTCCAGCATCTCGATGGGATACCAGTACCGCACCAGGACCCCCTCACTGCGCAGGTACGTTTCCACCTGCACCAGCTCATTCACCTGGAGATACGCACGCAGACACACACACACACACGCACACACGCACACCACACACACAACACACACACACACACAGGTTGACCATGAATATCATTGAGACGATACAATGTCTCCATGATATGCCATTTCAGAGATATCGTACTGTATCCGCCGTGATACAGTGAATGCACAGTCCATGATTTGCAGTTCCATACCGTAGTTCATACGTCTGTAGAACGACGGTTTCGTTCGCCAAAAAGAACACGTATTTTGGTCTGTTACTCATTTTTCTTATAGTTTTTGTTACCTTGATAGGTGGTTGTACTGTTAAGCCATTCTGAACGGGCACCCATTTTGGTGTCAGCATCATGTTCTGCTTTAGCTATTTAAAAATAGCAGATCTACAAGCTCATATCGCGCCACCGAGTGGCGCGATACGAGCTTGTAGGTCTGCTATTTTTTTTAAATCGAAGAGCGACTGACATTTCTAGAATCTGATCTCAGGTCAGAATGGGTTAATCAGACCAGTGTGTGTCCAGTGGAAACCTCGTATGAATCTGATCTCAGGTCAGAATGGGTTAAGTAACCATGACAACGAATACTTCTTGATAGTATATTTTTTCCATATCGCTGATGTCTCAGAGGTACTGTACTTACAGTGTCCACATCCAGGACCACCCCATGCAGTCCAAAGGTCTTCAACATGCCCCGGATGGCGAACTTGGGCAGGGCCGTCCCCCCCGTAGTGGTGTTGGTGTTGTTGCTGTCCGGGCAGCGGATGACCACAGTCAAGCCTGGGGGTTTACCCAAAAACGCATCAACAACAGGTCACATCCCTTGTTTTGCCAATTCAAAACCTTCCCCATAGTTAAAGGTAGGGCAAGTGATTTTCGTTGGTTCAAATAAGTGTAAAAAAAGCTCCATATTGTGATTTACTCATTGTTATAGTGTCTGTTCAGTAACAGGAGTCACTCATGTCTGTCCGGCTTTTTTGATACCAATTTTATCCAAACAGGATAGAGAACGCAGTCAGGTTACAGAATAAATAAGTGTAATTGTAAGTGATGACACAAAGAAATGAGCAGACACAATTGGAACTGGAACACTGGCTACTCTCTCCTGATTGGCTGAAATTGTGTCTCCTACCTGAAAATGTATTTTCTGTTTATTAAAGAGCCCTGTTACTGACCAAACACTCTATAGCAATGATTACTATTATCAGAATATAGTGATTTAACCTTTTAACAAAAAACTTTTAGTTTTAACCAATCACTTACCCTATCTTTAAGGATGCATCTCCAACAGTCTAAAATCCAATTGATGACAATTGTTGTTTCCAATGTTATGGTGCACACATGAGTTTCCACTTATAGGCAGAAATCTTTCAGCTGGACGTGTTTATTAATTTGGTTCATTAGTACAGACTCTGTGGGTGAGAGATACCTTTTCGGACTTTGTCTATTGTAAACTTGTTGGCCTCGTCCTTGATGTCCTCGATGGTCGGCAGGTAGAGGTCTCGAGGAATGCCACCGTTCTCTTCGTACAGGAACTCCACCGTCTGCCGTGCGATGTCAACCATGCCTAGAGCCACGGAAGCAGAGCGGTCAGTGGTTCTCAAACATTTCCAAGTCAAGAGAGCGCCGTAAAATGTATATGTATTATTTTGGTCATGGACAGACCCTCATTTTTGAAAGAAATGTTATGCCAGGGACTCCCATAATAGTACATTTGTCAGCGTTATGATGTCGCTAACGTGGCGTGTTTTCGACTGGACCTTTTGACTCAAAGGCTTTCAGCTTTCAGAAAGAAACCAAAAATACACAGGGAAGACATATTACTCCATAGACACATACAAAACAGTTCCTTATAGGGGAGCACCAATATTACGTGGCTATGAAGTGACAAGCAGAATTTGTACAGAAACTCCACCACGCTTGAAAGAATGAACTCGTTGACAAGACCACCCACACACACACCCACACACACACACACACACACACACACACACACACACACACACACACACACACACTCTGAATGCATTTCACTGGTGCTTTAACCCATTCTGACCTGAGATCAGATTTTTCAAAAATAGCAGACCTACAAGCTCGTATCGCGCCACTCGGTGGCGCGATATGAGCTTGTAGATCTGCTATTTTTCAATAGCTAAAGCATAACATGATGCTGACACCAAAATGGGTGCCCGTTCAGAATGGGTTAATCACATTCATTGCATCATTTATCAACTTCTTGCCAAATCTCTTTCATGTGGAATGTATAATCCTCCCCCCCCCCCTCTTTCTTCTTCCTTGTCATGATTTGTACAAGGCTAATTAGTTTCCGTCTCCATTTGTACAGTAACTGTGCTCCGCGGTTAGTGTAGTCAGTGTGACCACACATCAGAATGGCGTTCAGACAGATTACACAACTGGAAGCGCGGCGGAGGTGCTAAGTGGCTAGAAGTGTAATTCAAACAGTGGAATATTAATCAGCCAGAGGTTATGCAGTGGTGGATAAAGTACTCACATTGTTTACTTACCTCTAAGTAAAAGTACCAATACTGCAATATACTGTAGCAGTACTCTGTTACACGTCCAGAATTCAAAATGTACTCATGTACAAAAGTATTGACATCAAAAAGTCCTTAACCCATTTAGGCCTGACGTCGAAATAAATAAAAAGTCTTCTCAGAATGAGTTAAAGTATGAAAAGTCACAATGCGACGCACTGTGAGCTCGTAGATAGGCTATTTTCAAATGGCTGGAATTTAGTGGTTAATGTATCGTTTGTAATAATAATCTAGATCTATAAACTAAAGTAACCAGTACCTAAAGCTTTCAAATAAATGTGGTGGAGCAAAAGTTAGAATTTTGGATATTTGGAGTAGAAGTATTGGAAATTGTAAATACTCCAGTAAAGTAAAAGTACCTCAAAATGTTACCTAAGTACAGTACTTGAGTATTAACCCATTCATGAGGGGAACCCCTTTTGGTGTTTTAAACATTATCTATTATAACAAGTGTAAACATGTCACGTGCGCAAAAGATGTGCCCACAAGCCAATGAAAAGATGTGCCCATAAGCCAATGAAAAGATGTGCCCATAAGATGTGCCCACAAGCCAATGAAAAGATGTGCCCACAAGCCAATGAAAACAGGTGCGCACCCGTCACTAGCTCTCAGCCCCTCCCCCTTTGGCTGCTGCAAACTGATCTCCCTCTCTCCCAGTCCGGAGTCGGCAGAGAAACATCCTCAAGGAAGGAGGAATAGTCGGCTCACCATTTTGCTTATTCCTTCTAAATCTCTGTATATAAAATATAGCTCACTCAGCGAATCTCTTAGTTACATCAACATTGTTCTTCGACAATAGTTGGTTTTTGCCTAAGTATTACGATTAAACAGTTCGCATTGGCTATTTCGCCTGCCACGCAGTGAGGCGCCTAAGCTTCCCAGCCATTAGCCACGATTGCAGTCCCAGAACAGTTACGACATTGAGGGGGCAAAAAAAACAGCGGAGCGTGGCAGCAGACTCGCTGATTTAATGGGTAACAGACTCAGTGACTGTACTCGCGGACAGTGGACTCCCACGCAAACTACCGCGGACCCCCTCCGCCCCGCGCCGAAGATCACACACGGCAAGAGTTCACCAACATGCGATCCAGACCCGATACATATAGGCAGCGGCTACATCATTAGTTTTTTTATTCCAATTCATTTTGACGTGCAGTCTGTCTCTCTCTCTCTCTTTCTCGGCACACGACGTTATTCTCTCTCTCTCTCTCTCTCTCTCGGCACACGACGTTATAATCTTGAGTTTCATTGAATAACTCTGTCTTTCTCAGCACGCGCGCACACAACATTATTCAAGTGAAATGCGTAACGGCAATATTGGGCTAATACCAATATGTGGGTAGCCTACAGGGATTTACCGACAGAATGAATATATATATATATATATCTAATCATCTATACCAGGGGTGCCCACACTTTTTTTTACTTGACAGCTACTTTCAAAACGACCAGCTCCCCACCAAATAAAATTATCATTCCATTGCTGAAAATAGTTACAAAATGTAATTGAGGGGCCTTTCATAGGCTACATATAATACAAACGCACATGGAATGGGAAATAGAGGGGGAAAAATGGAAATGGTAGGGTTTTATTTTTGTTGGTATTTGACTTTGCTACTGATGATTGTACGCAACAACAAGTATTGCATTGTGTGTTTGAGCTGACAGGCCCTTTTTGATGTCAATCAATCAAGTCATCTCAGGTCATCTAAAGCGGCAGATGCAAAAATCGTTTTTTATATTAAAATTATACATATTTTTAGGGGAATTTCCTTCTTCCCATAGTGCGCTGCAACGTAACTGGGATGAGCGGCCCGCTACATATCTCAGATGGGGGTCAGCGGCCAAATACAGATAATTCTGGGGGTCCTTGACATGAAAAAGGTTGAGCACCAATGACATAGAAACATAGGGTTTTCAAAAAACTGTTAGGATTTAGAAGACATTTTGTAGAATCGAGTGGAATGGGAAACATGGAAATAGTAACAGGTTTCAGTAACAGGCGTGAATCATTTGCTGCTAAGCTTCTTTCAGTTTTGTTCACATCAGCAGAGTGAATGGGGTGGGGGCAAGAAAAATGCCAAGAAATGTAATTTTAATTTAAAGACTGCTTGACTGCTGTGTACTTGCGTGACTGCCTCACGCTACAGAAACAGGAGATAGGCTCCTGCCCTATGGGCCTCATGGCTCTGCAAGGCTACTTACTTGACTGCTGTGCACTTATCGAATGGTTATGGAAATAACGATGTAGCACAACTTGACGGCATACTGTAATAGCTTTTTCATTGCGTTCGCATTCACACAAAATTGCCATAGCTTAGTAAGTGCAGTACATAGGTATGTATGAAAATTCATGAAACGTATTAGAAATATATCCTTTCAGTTACTTTAAATACTATCGTCATCATTAATTGCGACCATAGGTCGCAGTTTACAGTTGGTGGTTCATTAAAAAGGCCTTGAAGAAGTCGTTAGCCTGGAATGAGTTAAGTACATTTTTGATACAAATACTTTTATTCAAGTACATTTTGAATTCCGGGTGCCACAAGTTTTGTATTTTTCCAGTTTTTCATGTGTCTATGAGGTGACAGTATGGAGTCGTTTTTATGTGCAATGGTGTATTAACTTTGTAATTAGGGTTTCTTCCTGGAGGCTGAACCCTTGACAGTCAAACGGGCCAATGAAATAAACAGTAATATAGTGACATCACACTATCAGCCCCTCCCCTAACCCCTCCCCCTTTATCATACAAGTACAGCTGTGGGTGCAGGCCGGCTTCAGTTCAGGTGGATCACCACCCATCACCACCCAACAGGCAAACCAGGCATACTTAATGAACTGGTGGGCGTGTCCACATCAAAACAACATTTTAACAAACACTGTACACTTTTTTGACAAAATTATACCTCCTTATATAACAATACGACCTGATGATCATGTTTTAGGGTGGAAAATAAATCCTGGCACTCCACCTTTAAGTAAAACATGCTACTGCTACTCACCCAGCTGCAGCGCTCCTTTGATCTGGTCCAAGCCGGACTTCCTCTCGGCCTCGTTGCGGAAGCGCCTGCGGATCGTTGGGAACACCTTGGTCTCCCACGCCTTCACCAGCAGGGCATAGTGGTCCTCCTGTGGTCAGAGTCAGACCAAACGTTTTAACTCGTTCAGACGAAATGGTTTAAAACCGTCCAACGAAACGCTTTAACGCAGCGAAGCGAAGACCGTGCAGGGTGCTGATGATTACCGGCCATGAACAAATCAACAAGGCGTCGCCTTAATCCAGTGTTGATGTCGTCGATAAAAACTATGACGAAAAATGTTCGTCGACTACCTTTTTTCACTGGGGAAAATGAAATAAAAACTAAGAATAAATATATCGACAATTTCGTCAACGGATAAAAACTAAATGTTAGGGTGGGACTAGTGGAGAAGAGATCCAGTAGAACTAAAAGACACATCGTGCTGTGAGCTTGTAGATCGGCTATTTTCAGCATTCAAACGCCATCAAGGCTCGCCAAAATACATTCGTTGTCAAAATCAACTCAGGATTTAGTCAACTAAAATCTTACGATATTTAGTCGACTAAAACTAGACTAACACTAAAACATTTCAGATGACTAAAATAAACAAGTAAGACGCGCAAACGCGGGAAGCGAACGCAGCTCGTGTGTGTGTGGTTGTGTGTGCTACAGCTGCGCCCTGTGTGTGTGTGTGTGTGTGTGTGTGTGTGTGTGTGTGTGCTACAGCTGCGCCCTCTGGTGGCGGGCGGGTAACAGCGGGACACACACACACACACACACACACACACACACACACACACACACACACACAGACATTCAGCCCTTGCTGTCATAGTAAGTGGCTCACTGCGTTCGCAATAATATAAAATAATAAACTAACTAAATTAAAATTTATTCAAAAGACTAAGACTAAAACTGAATCAAACTTTGCTGTCAAAATCAAGACCGTCTTACTCTGGGGGCATCCTCATCATCTTCGTCGTCACTCTCGTCATCGGCGATGGGTGCAGGGTGGGGGTCAGGGCCCGACGTCACCAGGTTCTCATAGCTGAGCTCCACCTTGTAGTGGCTCGACAGGTCACTGTTGTACTCTGTCCGAACAAAACACAACAAACAATGTTATACGACAAGTCACTGTTGTACTCTCCATCCATCCATCCATCTTCAACTGCTTATCTGTAGTCGGGTCGCGGGGGCAACAGCTCCACCAGAGCGCTGTAGACCTCCCTCTCCAGAACAACATTAAAGTAACTTCCTCCTGGGGGATCCTGAGGTGTTCCAGGGCCAGTTTAGAAATATAATCCCTCCATTTGATCCTTGGTCTGGCCCGGGGTGTCCTCCCAGGGGGACGTGGTCCTTGGTCTGGCCCGGGGTCTCCTCCCAGGGGGACGTGATCCTTGGTCTGGCCCGGGGTCTCCTCCCAGGGGGACTTGATCCTTGGTCTGGACCGGGGTCTCCTCCCAGGGGGACGTGATCCTTGGTCTGGCCCGGGGTCTCCTCCCAGGGGGACGTGCATCGAGGACTTCCCTAGGGAGGTGGTCCACCACCGTGCCCAGTTGCAGTGGGCACAACACCGTGCCCAGTTGAAACCCCACCACTTCTGGTGGAGAGCAGTTGTAAGATCCCATAGCTGGTGGTGACGGAGGCGTTGCATAGCAACCGAATCAATGTTAAAGCTGCTCTGGGTCTCAACCACTTCATATAATGGAGTATACGGGGGTACGAATATATATGTACCTAGCAGATAAGCTCCCATAGCCGGGGGGGGGGGGGGGGGGGGGGCTATGAATGTACTATACTTCGCAAAAAAAGAGTTAAAACAATATCTGCCTATCAATGATGTCACTAGTCGACCGGTTACTGAACTGCCCACAGCCCTCCTATGGCATAGACTGAGTAGAAAATAATTGCGGGTATTTTATCATGGAACATTATTGAGGACAAATTATATGAAGATAGGTTGAAAAGTGGTGAAGTGGTCCTTTTTTAAGCGGTTCAGCAAAAACACAAGAGAGACACAGGAAAAGCACTCCTAGAGAATTATGCAAAGTGGACAGAGAGACAGACGTACGTTGCTGGGCAACTGCTACGGCGGCGATCCGACAGGGGGGGCCGTGGGAGCCAGAGTCAGACGCCACGCTGGCACCGGCGTCGTTGTCGCTGTCTGAGGCCATTGCAAAGGGGAGCGCTTCAAAATTAGCGCTGATCTCCTCTGCGAGGTCTACACACAGGTCAGCAGCATTCCGGTGCGCCTGGCCCTCTGCGTAGGCAAACGGACGGCACCCGAAGTTGGCACGAATCTTGGTGTTCTAGAAGAGAGAATTGGCATTTTGCATCATGATGGGAGACTGTGATTGTTTCTAGTGGCTTCACGGTTTGGCCACACATTTTTGTTCTTGAGAGCTACTTTCAAAATGACCAGCTCTACCAAGATCTACCCGCCCAAACAACTGTCTCATTGGATGAAAATTGTTTAAAGGGATTGTGACATTAAAAAAAAGGTTTTGGAATTGTTCTTGTTTTTTTTAGGTTTTCTAATCTCAATTGCACCCAAAAAACATGAACTTTTAACATTCAGTAGATTTTCTGTGATCTGGGGTTTTCTGGCTCAAACAGGTGCTCTGATTTGCCGGCAGTAAGTGACATCACTTACTGCAAATCCCATATATGTCAATGGGATTTGCCAGCAGATGTCACTGTTTCACTGTGTTGCCTGTTTTCATTGTAGCTCAAACGGCCCAAAAAACCCCAAAGAAAACTTCAGACCACAGAAAATCCACTGAATGTTCAAAGTTCAGGTTTTTTGGGTGTAATTGAGGTCATAAAACCTAAAAGAAAAGAAATGAAAATGAATGTCATAAAACCTTTAAAACTGTTTCTGAGGGGCCTTTGGAATAGCGTTTATAACACAAACGCACTTGGAATGGGAAATAAGAGAGGGGAAATGAAATTGGTAGGTTTCTTTTTTTATAACGTTGCGTGCTGCTGACATTTTGTGCGCAACATTCTTGAAAACAAAGTCTATTTATATTAGGATGTCTATTTAAATTAGGATAAATATGCAAAGCCTGTAAAAAATGAAACAGAAGAAGTGGAGAGGAGTCTTGCTCATGATAAGAGCTTCCGCTGCTCCAGTCTGGCTAGGCGAGACTACCTGGTGAGTTACAGACAAGAAACGCTGACTCATCTTTTCGGGCTCTAGTCATAATTCCTTATTATAAAAAAACTGGGAGAATCAACAGTGGTGACTGCAAAGGCCTTGTCTCATGTGCCTTTTATTCCCATTTGTCTTAAAGGACAACTTTAGTTTTTTTCAACTAAGTTTCATGTTTTAGGTTGTTATTAGAGAAACTAAAAGGTGAGTGTTAATTTTCTTTCATTTGCTGCTTTCTTTAGTTTTTGGGATTTTAGCAGTTTTTGACAGGGGGGAGGGGGCATTCGAGCATGGGGCTAAATATGTGTTTTTTTACAAAATATTATGGCGATTTATTTTTTTATTATTTACTATAGTCCTAATAAAGCCCAAGAAATTACATCTGACCACAAAAGATCACAGGATCTATTGAATGTGTCAAACTGACATATTGAGCCTATACACACAGTATAAGCCTTCCCCCAGTAGGCTACCTTTACATTCAGTAGATCCTGTGATCTTCTGTGGCCAGATGTAATTTCCTGGGGTTTATTAGGACTATAGTAAATAATACAAAAATAAATCACCATAAAATGTTGTAAAAAAATACATATTTAGCCCCATGCTCGAATGCCCCCGCCCCCCTGTCAAAAAGAGCTAAAATCCCTAAAACGAAAGAAAGCAGCAAATGAAAAAAAAATAACACTCACCTTTTAGTTTCTCTAATAACAACCTAAAACATGAACCTTGGTTGAAAAAAACTAAAGTTGTCCTTTAATGAGTCAATTCTATGCCATGTCAGATTAGCAGAGGAATATTTGTGTTCACACAAACTGCATACTGCATAAGGATTATGGACGTCGTCTGGACTGACGCGTCGGTGACCCACCTTCTTCTGGATGTGAACGAGGGGCCACATCCCCCCAGCCACGTCCTCCAGGACGGGGCTGAGCCGCTGGCCACAGTATGTGAAGTAGACCCTCCCTTTGGGGGCCTGGCCGGGGGGCGGCGGGGTTCCTTCCGATCGCTCCCAGCCGATGCCTGCCACGTCACCTGTGGTCATGTGAGGAAAGAGCAACCATTGTGATTCCCAAACAAAAAAAAACAAATGGTAAAGTGAAAGTTTGGGCTGTCCGAGTTAACTAATTTAATCGCGATTAACCCATTCTGACCTGAGATCAGATTCTAGAAATGTCTATTACATCCTGACAGTTTCATTATGAATCCATTCTGACCTGAGATCAGATTTAAAAAATGTCTTCGATTTTTCAAAAATAGCAGACCTACAAGCTCGTATCGCGCCACTCGGTGGCGCGATATGAGCTTGTAGATCTGCTATTTTTCAATAGCTAAAGCATAACATGATACCAACACCAAAATGGGTGCCCGGTCAGAATGGGTTAATCGCGATTAACTCACTGTTATGTTCATCGCGATTGATCATTTTAATCTCAAGTAATCGCATGTGGGCCCAGGCCGTAGCGTAACGGTCTGGGCACCGGACTGGTAATCTAGTCGCAGTGTGCCGCGGGTTCGACTCCCGGACCCGACACGGCCTTTACTGCATGTCATCCCCCCATCTCTCTCCCGTTTCCTGTCAGCCTACTGTCTGTCCCTTCAAAAATCAATAAAAGGCGTAAGCCGCAAAAAAATATCTTAAAAAAAAAAAAAAAAAAAAAAAAAAAAGTAATCGCATGTGTATTTTATTTGTTTTCAACATGTGGATCCCCAAATTACACTGTGTAGCTTTGTATCTTTGAATCTTTTGCATCTGCCCGTGGGAACGCAGCATAAGAATGCAACACAGGAAAGGTGAGAGTAATGATGCGTTCAGAGGGGCAGATGAAACGATGCAAAAAAGGCCATTTTAATTTGCAACCTACGGGTTGAGAACCCCCTGGTCTATGTGCAAGTGCACCAGAGTGAGTCCATGCAGGAGTCAGTAGTCAAAGGTTATATACTATGTTATGGAAGCAAGATACGCATTGGAGAACGTGCTTTTATCGAAAGAGCAGACAGACGCCATTCCTCATTTTTTAAAGAGCAGATTTAGATCAAATCCATAACATAATGTAATATGGATTCATACAGGACCGAATACAGAGTGGAGCAGGGGGGTGGGGGAGGGCTGGGAGAAGGAAATCATAATAACATTAGACATGTTGGTCTGCTGTCTCACCGGGAAGCAGAGCCACGTCCAGCCTCACACTCTTCCACTGCAGGAGACTGGAGCCGTTATAGTGCACAGCCCTGCCGTTACTGACACACACACACACAGAGACAGGACAGGGGGGTAGAGAGACATAGGCAGACAACAGGGAGAGAGAGAGAGAGAGAGAGGAATTCAGGTCAGCAATCAGGTCAGAGACAGGAGAGAGCGCTATAGGAAAGCAACTCTGTAGGAGTCAGAGTTTCGTCGATTTCCGAGCTTCGTCGGTTTGGTTGTGCATTGTTGGGACGGGAGTGGGGGGGGGGGGGGGGGGACCTACTTGTGGAAGAGACAGGTGCCGACGGGGTTGGTCCACGCTCCGTCTCTCTTCTCCGCTTCGGTGGCGAAGCCAAACGACACGATGGGGCCGCTGTCGTCCTCCGAGTCTCCATAGGAGACGATCTCTATCTCCCAGTAGAAGGAAGGAGCCTGGACCAGGCATTTAGCATTTAACATCATTACGACACGTATGTAGGACATTTCCTAATATTGACACAAGGCTCTCTCCAGTAATCCCCTTAATTAACCCTGGCGTCCATAGTTTGAGCACATTTTCAACAATCAGAAATAGTGAAAGCAGCATAAGAGTAAAGCAGAAACCGTCTACCCACCTGAACTGGCACAGGAGAGGTGGCGTAGATGAAGGTGCCCCTGGGCAGACCTCCGCCAGCGCTGGGGTCTGCCAGGAAGGTGACGGAGGTCAGCCGGGAGGAGAACATGCAGGCGCGTACGGGAGGGAACACCCTGGACGGACACCACGTGATCTCCTTGGGCTAATGGAGGACATGGATTAATAACTAGCTGGTTGGCTGCTCCCCAGAATACAGAACGTCTTCCATCCATAAAAAAGAAGGTTTGTATATCTACAATTAGATTTGCTCAAATCAATGGACTTTTTTTTCCTTTCTCTCTCCCGTACCTGACGGCGGTCTGTCTGCAGAGGTGGGGGTGGCGGGCGGGCGCAGTCACGGTAAAGCATCCTCACTCTCTCGCACTGTGCCTCCACCATACCTAGACGCTCCCCTAAACAAGAGGATTCTGTATTGTTAACACACTGTGCCTCCACCATACCTAGACGCTCCCCTAAACAAGAGGATTCTGTATTGTTAACACACTGTGCCTCCACCATACCTAGACGCTCCCCTAGACAAGAGGATTCTGTATTGTTAACACACACTGTGCCTCCACCATACCTAGACGCTCCCCTAAACAAGAGGATTCTGTATTGTTAACGCACTGTGCCTCCACCATACCTAGACGCTCCCCTAAACAAGAGGACTCTGTATTGTTAACACACTGTGCCTCCACCATACCTAGACGCTCCCCTAAACAAGAGGATTCTGTATTGTTAACACACACACTGTGCCTCCACCATACCTAGACGCTCCCCTAAACAAGAGGATTCTGTATTGTTAACACACTGTGCCTCCACCATACCTAGACGCTCCCCTAAACAAGAGGACTCTGTATTGTTAACACACTGTGCCTCCACCATACCTAGACGCTACCCTATACAAGAGGATTCTGTATTGTTAACACACAGTGCACAGTATCCATACGACCTACACAGCTAAATAATACTGTAGCCCAAACAGTGGGCCGACCGGGACCCATTTGTGGGTAGTGGACACATGTTTATGGGTCCCTTTATTTTTTGTTTCCTACGTTTTGGGATTATAAGTATTATTATTTCAAAACATTTTCAAAAAACATTGCCCCCCCCCCCCCCCAAAAAAAAATGAATAAAATAAAAATTTAATTTAATTTAAAAAAAAATCTTCATAATTTAAGAAATTAAATACAAATTAAATAAATTCCATGAATTAGAAAACAAAACAAAACATATTTTTACTACGGTACTTTGCGTCACGAGAAAACATGACATTTCTTTTTTGGGTCACGGTCCCAAAAAGGTTTGGGAATTGGATTACATGATGACAGTCTAGCTCTTGACATTATGTCAAGAGCTAGACTGTAAAATCTGTTGAACATTACATCCATCATTCCGTACATCTGATTTATAGTGTTTGTGCATCTGTTTTTAGCAAAGTCCACACAGCCTTGTGTATGGTTCCACTGTACAAGCCGTTTGTACTTAGACATGCATGGCTTAATCTTTGAGACAAGAATATGCTACTGGCAGGATCATCCTGGTTTAAAAGATCTAAACACGGGTGAATAGATATACTGACACTGTTCCACCCCGAGGTCATATGACTTTGTTCATTGTATGTGTTTCTAATCTTCTCTGTACTGTAGGTGTGGAGATGACTTTCTCTGTTGTGTGTGTGTGTGTGTGTGTGTGTGTGTGTGTGTGTGTGTGTGTGTGTGTGTGCGTGCGTGTGTGTGTGTGCGTGCATGCGTGCGTGTGATGGGTTGCAGGTGTGATCGTTGAGCGTTGAGTTCAAAAGGCCGGCTTTCCTCAGCTCCTGCAGACTTTCCTTTCTCAGCCAGCTAACCCTGTCACTCTTTGAGTAATGTTTGAAAGACGTTGTTGGCAGCGTTTATGTCGACCTTGTTTTCTCCTGTGTTTTGATTAGGTGTTCGGTTAGCAATTTGTCGTTTGGTTTCTTATGATTTGATAAGGTTGGTTTAGCTTGCTCACGTTTAGGTTGTGTCTTTTGCTTATTTGGTTATACTTAACCGTTTCCCCGCCATGATTAATTAACAACATGCCAGGATATCGCGCCCTTATTTTGAAGATCCAAAACTCTGCGACCGGATGTTGTGTCAGCTTAATGGTGTGTGTTGTCTCGACGGGATGTTATTGTTTGCCTGGAGCATGAGAAGCGATTACTGCGACCGCCAGGCTCCGTGCAATAACCGCTATTTTGACCAGAAATGCCGCCTGGGAGGGGATTTTGGAGACGAAAGCATGCGTGTGCCATGCAACCAAGATGGCGCAGCCCAGGGTCTACTCTAAGCTAACAACAGATAGCCATTCGGAGCTAAAGTGAGTAGCCTTTCCACTAGATCAAATCAAACACATTTATACAACTGAATAAACGTAGATACGCATTTTGGCAGCGTCGCTTCCCGACAAATAACGCAGACAAAAAAAATTAGTGTGGAAAAGGTTAAATTTGTAATCGTGACAGCCCTAATACTGACAGTATGTGATAAAAGCTCACCGGGGCTCTGTAGTATGCATAATTGTCAATATGTGATAGCTAGTATGTATATTGTCTCTCAGTATGTAAAAAATACGGGGAAGCAGCTTTTTGCTTCTACGGGCCGTCGGCATGGAACAAGCTCCCACTGTACCTTCGTCAGGCAGCCTCTGTAGACATTTTTAAAGCTCAGCTCAAGACCCACTTCTACAACATTGCTTTTAAGTGATCTTTTATTTATTTTTTATTATTCATGTTCTCACTGTATTTTATTACTGCTTGTTTCTTTTAATGTCGTTGCCTTGCTTTATCTGTTCTTATCTTTGTACCACTGCCTTCTCCTGATTTGACACGGCGCTATTGTATTTTAACTGCATGCCTGTTTTAATGCTGTTTTGTTTTGCTTTTGTTTTTATTATCTTTTCTGCCCTGTAAAGCACTTTGAGCTACATTTATGTATGAAAGGTGCTATATAAATAAAGTTTATTATTATTATTATGTGATCACAGCTCACCAGGGCTGCACTCCTGTGCCACCAGGTTCAGCACCTCCACAGCAGCAGGACACTGCTGGATGAACTCCTCACAGAAGGAGCTGTCCTCCAGAAGCTGAGCCATCACCAGGCACGCCCTGACAACACACAACACCTTTGGATTATTATTATGGTTTCATTCAAATTCAGTGGATTTGAGTCAAGGGATCTAGATTCAATCCAGGCTATACAGCTATACGGAAAAAGTTATGTATGTAACTTTAACTTATGATGTATGTTATATGTGTTTAAAAGCCTTATGGCCTGCTGTAAAACCAATTGCCCTTCGGGGACACTAATAAATAACCTTGAACCTTGAACTAAGGTTCTATGAATACCGGATGTTTTCAACACCTGGATAGGATGGTAGGTATGAAATAGAACCCCCTTTTTTCTAATCTGGATTTCTGTGTGTTCTGGTGACTGCTGACACACTGATATTTGGTTGAATAGTTTGGTTGAAAGTAGTTATTTATTTTTTATCTTGACAATAATTTGTGAAATTCTTTGAATATATGCAATTGTTTTAAAACATTGTTGTTAAACATTTTAACTCAAATATTTTCTTCTGGGGGTCCCTGGAACAAAATATTTTGAAATGGCGGTCTGCGGCCAATACAGTTTTTTTTAGAAAAATGTATGTCGCTATACAATTTACAATTTACAATTTAGGCATTTAGCAGACGCTCTTAATCCAGAGCGACTTACATTTAGGCAAGAACAAAAGCATGGGAATACATCACATAAAAGCATTTATCATGAAACATGCGTAAGCTAAGAAGGTAACAGTGGAATATCTATATGATGAAACTATACATACACTATGCATAATAAACTATACATATTCACTACTATGCTATACATATGTACTATGGCGTGCTATGACTATATACAATACAATTATAGTGCTGTCTACATAACATGCTATAAGTCTAAGTCAAATGCTATCTAAGCCAACAGAAATTCTATCTAAGGGGTTAGGGTAAGTGCTATGGGCCATGATGGAGTCTGAAAAGGTGGGTTTTCAGGCTACGGCGGAAGATTGGGAGTGATGCTGCAGTTCTGACTGCAATGGGAAGTGCATTCCACAGTTTTGGAGCCAGAAGGGAGAAGAGTTTGGGACGTGTGGTTCTCAAACTTTAAGGACTTAGAACAGCGGTTGTCAACCAGTGGTCCTTGAGGGGGTTCCAGGTGGTCCCCAGCTAAATAATGGACCATTGGACCCTTAATCCATTCAGGCCTGACGTAAAAAATAAAATAAAAAGTCTTCTAAATAATCTGAGGCACATTTTAATGGTTTTTCAAAAATAGCAGACCTACAAGTTCATAGCGCGCCGGTTAAATCTCATCAAATGGTGGTCCGTGGCTCAAATGGTGAATAAAAAAAAATGGCGCTTGGTATGAAAATGGTTGAAAAAGACATTTGTAGAACCGGCCTTGGCTTAATTAGGTCTTAATAATGGGGTTAAATGACTGTACCTTGTTCTGATCTCAGCCAGCAGACGCACCGCAGCCATGACGGGGCTGGAGCCGTCTCCAGTGGCGGGCAGTGAGGTGTGTATGGAGAGACTGCCCTCCTGTGGCAGGAGCATGGACTGCACCGCCTGCACCACCTTCTCTGTGATGGACAGCTTGTAGAGGGGGAGGGCCTGGGAGAAAAAGGACAGTACAAGCGCTCTATGATTTCAGATCAAAGAGGGACAGGGGGGGGGATCGCAGCGTTTGATATCGGTGGGACCACTACCTACCTCAGATCTTGGCGTGCAGAGACGGGATATGGGCACCGTCAGGATGTCGGAGGCTTTGCACGCTCGTCTGTATTCGCACGAGGGGAACTTGACGGTAGCGATGCCCTCCTGCTCGTTGATGGACATTACTACCCCGACACTGCCCAGCACTCCTTTACCCACCACCTGCGGGGCGGAGATCAAAGGAAATCTTTAACCCATTCTGACCTGAGATCAGATTCTATAAACGTCTTCTACATCCTGACAGTTTTCTGATAAAGCTATGTTTCTATGTCAGTCGTTCTTCGATTTTTCAAAAATAGCAGACCTACAAGCTCGTATCGCGCCACTCGGTGGCGCGATATGAGCTTGTAGATCTGCTATTTTTCAATAGTTAAAGCATAACATGATGCCGACACCAAAATGGGTTCCCGTTCAGAATGGGTTAAGAAAGGAAGTCTTTAGAGTCCCTCGGTTTCAGAGGGAGACGGCTTTACATAATGCTTTGATTTTCCAGAGAGGAGGGTGTGCTTCATCAGTGAATTATAGCACGTTTTTGGCAGACATCCACATAGGCTACAGTCAGTGCATGGTTGTACCAATTTGTCTCTCTTCTTCTCACCCACCTGGACCTCGGATCCGATCTTGATGGTTTCTTTGAAGCCTCCGAGGGCACAGAGCGCGGCCACGGCCTGCCTGCCGATGGCCTGCAGCTTGGCCAGCTTTCTGCCGCTGCTGCTGCCGGTCTCCAGGATGCTCTCAGCGTACTTCCCCAGCTGAGGTATGAACATCAGAGCTCGGGAGAGGACCTGGAGCAACCCCATGGTGATGAAAAGGAATTGGAAAGAATGAGCCGCCATGCAGTGACAAATTAAACGGAATATGAATAGTCACACAACCATTTCAGCCAAGTGTCACTGAACACATTTCTCTTTCTTTTGTTGAGGTCCATTCTTTTTTTCATTAATTTATTTAGTTATTGCCAGTTCTCTGTGAGGAGAATAAACTATCAGCTTGTTCAGCAAGGAGTTTCACCAGGAGAACGTACATGTAACATAGCATGGAAGTAGGTTTGTTCCCTTCCTTACTGAACAGGCAACCAGACCAACCAGTAGAATTAGAGGTCTGTGAGACAACAATGACTGTGCCGGCCTGGTATAGAGTAAATATCCCTTTATTTTTTGAGTGGTGCAACCACTCCCTTACGGAGCTATGTGTGGGTGGCTGGGTGCCTGGCTGCCTGGGTATGAGCACGGAAATAGCATGGTTGTTTTTCACCACCTGTGCGCAACCCAACACACACACAAACACACAACTGTATGATTTTGGGTGTGCCAGTACAGTACAGTGACAGTACAGTAGTACAGTAGAGGGACCCCCACACGGAGTTGTACCACTCACTTCACACGGGTGTGATCTTTTTTTTTATTATTGTTTCAAAAGATACAAAAAATAAAAATCTTCAGGGTTTTCAAAATAATTCCATTTACAAAATAAATAACTTTTTAAGAAGTAGTGAAAATAGCAGCTCTGCAAGCTCACAATGCACCGCAACGCGTTGTGAGCTTGTAGATCAGCTATTTCCACTGGTTTCGGTCCTGGGGAGACATCACAAACATGTCTCTTTTGGGTGTCCGAGATAAAAGGTTTGGGAACCACTGGTCTATGGCCCAGTCTTTAAACCCCCCCACCCCCAGCTTTATTGTCAATCATTCCCTACAAAGGTCGAACCAGATTCTTGTTCACATATCCCGCCATACCAAGTAGAAGCGTGGCCCCACAGGTGGCAGAAGACTGATGACTGGCGCTGCCTTACCTTCTCTGCAGTGCTGGTCCAGATCTGAGCCGTGTTGGACTCGGGGGCAGTGAGCAGGCTGTGCAGCAGGGCGATCACCTCAGCCGCCATGCTGTTGGCTACGTGGCCGCTGATGAATGGCCTGACAGGGTCTGTCCTGCAGAGGCAGCAGAGAGAGAGAGGCAGAGAGAGAGAGACAGAGAGAGAGATAGATAGAGAGAGAGAGTCAGAAATGATCATAAGTGGTGGCACAGTCGGTGGTAGCGCTGTCACTTAACAGCTAGAAGGTCATGGGTTTGATTCCTGCTGGGGACACTGGGGGCGTGTTTCCTCCTCCGCATCATCAGTGCCCATACCCTGGCGGGGTTGGTGAAAGGGCCTTTCTGTGTGGGGTTTGCATGTTCTCCCCGTGTCCCCTACGGTTGGTGAAAGGGCCTTTCTGTGTGGGGTTTGCATGTTCTCCCCGTGTCCCCTACGGTTGGTGAAAGGGCCTTTCTGTGTGGGGTTTGCATGTTCTCCCCGTGTCCCCTATAAAAACATGCAGTAATCCTGGTTTCTAAACTGCCTCCCCTTGGCTAGCTGTGGCGCCTGATGGAGGGGAAAGGAACTGGTTGGAACGCGTTCCTTCGCACGACTACAGTATGTCCTACCTTGGAAACTCCCCCCCCCCCACGTCAGATAAAAAGAAGCGGCTTGGACTCCTCATGCAAAGAAGCATGAGGTCAGTCTGTTGCTCTCCCCAGGTTGGCAGAGGGAGTGTAGCGCCCATGATTACACTAGACAATCGACACTGGGTGAAAAAAATGTGTGATAAAAATTTGACAAAGTAAGAAATGTTCACAAGCAAAGCCAGGTTAGATTTCAGTCTAAATAATTCAGCTGTCCTTGACATTTGTTTGTGTGAAAATCCATACACACTGCAGAGGTTACCTACCTGGCCAGGTCTAATCCCTCCACACTGCAGAGGTTACCTACCTGGCCAGGTCTATTCCCTCCACACTGCAGAGGTTACCTACCTGGCCAGGTCTAATCCCTCCACACTGCAGAGGTTACCTACCTGGCCAGGTCTAATCCCTCCACACTGCAGAGGTTACCTACCTGGCCAGGTCTAATCCCTCCACACTGCAGAGGTTACCTACCTGGCCAGGTCTATTCCCTCCACACTGCAGAGGTTACCTACCTGGCCAGGTCTAATCCCTCCACACTGCAGAGGTTACCTACCTGGCCAGGTCTAATCCCTCCACACTGCAGAGGTTACCTACCTGGCCAGGTCTAATCCCTCCACACTGCAGAGGTTACCTACCTGGCCAGGTCTATTCCCTCCACACTGCAGAGGTTACCTACCTGGCCAGGTCAAATCCCTCCACACTGCAGAGGTTACCTACCTGGCCAGGTCTAATCCCTCCACACTGCAGAGGTTACCTACCTGGCCAGGTCTAATCCCTCCACACTGCAGAGGTTACCTACCTGGCCAGGTCTAATCCCTACACACTGCACAGGTTACCTACCTGGCCAGGTCTAATCCCTCCACACTGCAGAGGTTACCTACCTGGCCAGGTCTAATCCCTCCACACTGCAGAGGTTACCTACCTGGCCAGGTCTAATCCCTACACACTGCAGAGGTTACCTACCTGGCCAGGTCTAATCCCTCCACACTGCAGAGGTTACATACCTGGCCAGGTCTAATCCCTCCACACTGCAGAGGTTACCTACCTGGCCAGGTCTAATCCCTACACACTGCAGAGGTTACCTACCTGGCCAGGTCTATTCCCTCCACACTGCAGAGGTTACATACCTGGCCAGGTCTAATCCCTCCACACTGCAGAGGTTACCTACCTGGCCAGGTCTAATCCCTCCTCCCTCCACACTGCAGAGGTTACCTACCTGGCCAGGTCTAATCCCTCCACACTGCAGAGGTTACCTACCTGGCCAGGTCTAATCCCTCCACACTGCAGAGGTTACCTACCTGGCCAGGTCTAATCCCTCCACACTGCAGAGGTTACCTACCTGGCCAGGTCTAATCCCTCCACACTGCAGACAGAGGTTACATACCTGGCCAGGTCTATTCCCTCCTCCCTCCACACTGCAGAGGTTACCTACCTGGCCAGGTCTAATCCCTCCACACTGCAGAGGTTACCTACCTGGCCAGGTCTGATCCCTCCACACTGCAGAGGTTACCTACCTGGCCAGGTCTAATCCCTCCTCCCTCCACACTGCAGAGGTTACCTACCTGGCCAGGTCTAATCCCTCCACACTGCAGAGGTTACCTACCTGGCCAGGTCTAATCCCTACACACTGCAGACAGAGGTTACCTACCTGGCCAGGTCTAATCCCTCCACTCTGCAGAGGTTACCTACCTGGCCAGGTCTAATCCATCCTCCCTCCACACTGCAGAGGTTACCTACCTGGCCAGGTCTGCGTTCCTGTCCCTGCAGACGGCGGTCTGAGCGGTCTTCTTCTTGTCGCCGGTGCTGATGCCTCCGGCGGCCTCCGGAGCCAGAGCCTCCACGGGCGGTCCTACGCTCACGATGAGCCCAGACTGGGCCCACTTGTTGGCCTTCCGCAGGGCGGCGGACGCCTCCTCTGTGATCACCTCACAGCTTCCGCTCTGAGCGGGTCGGGGGGGGAAAAAGAACAGCAGGGGGTTAGGGCACCTTTTACCATAAAACAATACATTATTTCAAAATATGTAAAAACATTTAACACAATCAGTGCCGGGATTCCTTCAAAATAGAAGCTCTGGGGTGCCGGAATAGTTAGGTAAAGTTCGCTTAAGTTGTGGCAAATCTGTAAAAAATAAAAGCTTACCACTAGCTTTCTTCACAGATGTGTTCATAAAGGTCTCTGCTATCATAGAATTTTTTTTTCCAGATTTGCCATAACTTAAGCAGACTTTTACTCTGATTTGCGGCCAATTCTTGGGTCATAGTGAATCCTCTCACCTTGGTCATGTCTCTGTCCATCTTCACCACCTTCTCCATGTTGGCTCCTGTGCCGAGGCGGAAGGGCCGTCCCTCTGAACTGCTGCATGTCAAGAGGAGGAGGCAAGAGCAGCCACGTCAGACAAGCACTGAAAACCTTGGCTGGTGGGAATTTATAACTCTGGCATTCAAACAGCTTTTTCCCCCACGTCTATCCGGCTCCTCAATGCTGCTGGTGTCCCCCCCCTGACCCCCTCCTATCCTCCCTCCATCCCCACTCAGAGTGGAATGGACTGACTTGTGCTGTCTGACATGAACACTTGAACTATCTGCACTTTATATTTATTCACTATTCATTGCACTGTCTTGTCCTGTTTTGCACGTCCACCAAACCAAATGTTTACATGTCATGGCAATAAAGGCTTCTTATTCTGGTTCTGATATATATCAGAAGCTGTCTCTCTCTTAACCAATAACCAGTAATGTTTTAAAAATCGTTCTAATTCAAGGGGACCCTAAAAACTTCGCTGGGGTCTTTACTGTACATGACCCCCTCCAATAACCAATCTATAAGCTCACACAACTCACCGCATTTTCCTGAAGCTGAACAATGTTTTGTTCGCAAATTATCACATGCCCAGAATAGGGATGCTAGATATTTCTGACATGGCAGTGAGGAGAAATGTGAAAGTGACACGAAAGAGGGAATGACATACAACAGAAACCTTGAAACTCCATGTTTTAAGTAAATGAATGCCCGACTTGGTCATACAAGAGTGTTGCATAATAGTACCAAAAATTCCATTAAGACCGGGAAAGAATCAGTCTCATCTTCGATTTTATTTTTATTCATGAAAGTGTTTGAAAAGTTTTGAATAATTTTACTGGGGGTCCTTGGGGGCACATTTTCATATTGGGGTCCACGGCTAGGGCTGCACGATATGGACAAAAATTCATATCACGATATATATGGCAGATATCTCGATATCGATACGATATAATTCATATCACGATATATATGGCAGATATCTCCATATCGATACGATATATCGTGCAGCCCTAGTGTGTGTGTGTGTGTGTGTGTGTGTGTGTGCGTGTTCGTGTGTGCAGGACAGAGGGACAAACGGAGTGATGGTTTATTTTCCGAGGGGCACAGGCTAAAACAGAGGGCTGGCTTTAGAAGTGGACGATATATCGATATGTCGACGATATATCTATATTGCGATACCATTGCCTTTTTGCGATACTGATATTGTGCATGTTCATACCTCGATAACGATACGATAACGATATATTGTGCAGCCTTAATTATCAATTTGGGCCGTCCTTGGCATGAAAACGTCTGAGAACCACTCAAGGGGATAAAGCTGAACGGTACCTGAGCAGCGGTTGCAGGACCTCGTGAGATGACTGGTCCTCTCTCTTGTGGATGAAGATGGACAGCTTTCCGTCCACGGCCTCGCCCTCCTCCCCGCCGTCCTTGTCGGATTTCAGAGCTCCTTTGGAACTGGCCCGGGACAGGCTGGTGTCGGGCTCCGATGAGCTGGGTGACAGCAGCGTCTGGCAGCCTGCCGCAGAACATCACACATCTGATAAATCACTGTTTCACAAATAGTGGGCCAGGTCCCATTTACAGTTCATGGTGCAATGTTTATGAGTCGAGTAAAAATCCCATTTTCTTTTCCTACATTTAAAAAATATACAAATATTTCAAAGGTTTTTACTATACTTTATTATATTATACTTTATTTATATTACTAACCACAACGGTGGCTATTAAAAAGAGAGATGTGTTGGGGTGAGTCGCTTATCACCGCGGCTTCAGTGACATCATTTTGTAGTTTTCCCAACCAGCAGTGAATAGGTTATCACCTAAAAACTCTCACTTTGGTTCCCAAAGTGGGGTCTGGGGACCCCTAGGGGTCCTTGAGGGAGCTCCAAGGGGTCCCCAGCTAAATGATAGTTAGGAACCAAATGGACCCTTATGGGTCTGTAACTCTGAGAGTTAAATTAACTCATTTTACAATATAAATTGGGGCCTCAGAGATAGAAATGCCATTTAATGAGGGACCATAGCCTAAATGCATGTACTGTAAAACTGGGGGTCCTTAACCCATTCTGACCGGGCACCCATTTTGGTGTTAGCATCATGTTATGCTTTAGCTATTGAAAAATAGCAGATCTACAAGCTCATATCGCGCCACCGAGTGGCGCGATATGAGCTTGTAGATCTGCTTTTTTTTATTATCGAAGAACGACTGACATTTTTAGAATCTGATCTCAGGTCAGAATGGGTTCATCCGACCAGTTGTTGTCCAGTGGAAACCTCGTATGAATCTGATCTCAGGTCAGAATGGGTTAAAATTAAACGGGTTGAGAATCACTGCTAGAGCCGTACAGATCTTCTCTGATGGGGGTCCTTGGAATATCTTTTCAAATGGGGGTCTGCGGGCTAATAAGTGTCAATTTGGGGGTCCTCGACATGAGAACGTTTGGGAACCACTGCTACACAGTACCTGGCACCACGTAGTCGGCCAGCTTGGCCAGCAGCAGGGCAGCGATGCGCGAGGCGGGGTCCGTGGCGTCCTGCTGCTCCAGGGCGTCCAGTGTGCTGATGGAGTAGCTCCAGGAAGGGAGGGCCACGTTCCCACAGTCCTCCACGCTCATGAGGGGCAGCGCGGCCCGGCACAGCTGCAGGATGATCAGCACCAGCTTGGGAGAGGGTCTCTGGTCCAGCAGCAGAGACAGCAGCTTGGACACGCAGGCCGGCTGGCTCAGGATGGCTTTTCCTATGTGGCTCCTATAAGGAAACAGTGAATGTTGTTATAATTACTGGGGTGCATATGTTTTCTGTACTCAACACAACGGCGCAAACAGAGTAGAGTTCTCAACCGGCCTGAAAATTAAGGCGCGGCCATATCTGTTCCGGCCCGAGGCCCGGCCCGACTAATTAGCATACATTCCCAAACGACCCTAAAACGTTGGGTGGGGTCGGGTTTGGGCAGAATTTGAGAACTCGTGAAATGCCAGTCAGCACCATCTTCATAATAGATAAATAAATACACAAACAGACAGACCAGAATTAGTAGGGCTGTACTAATTTATCATACATTTAGGTCCAAAAAACATCGGGTCTGGTTCGGGCAGAATTTGAGAACTCTATAAACACAGCGTTTACCTGGACAGGTTATTGTACTCAACAGTACTAACATAAATGACCTGGACAGGTCATTGTACTCAACAGTACTAACATAAATGACCTGGACAGGTCGTTGTACTCAGCACAGAACCAACTGTTTACCTGGACAGGTCATTGTACTCAGCACAGAACCAACTGTTTACCTGGACAGGTCATTGAGCAGACTGAGCACGTCCTGTAGTGCGTCGTTTCCCGCCGCCTGGTTGCCACAGCACTCCGTGGCTCGGGCCAGGTGATTGGTCAGCAGGCTGGACACCTGCCGCGCCAGACCCGAGTGCACCGCGTCCGTCGAGCCACCTTTGTTTGAGAAGCAACAGGGGAGAGGAGAATTGTTGTGATATGACAAGTAACACATTAAATAACACTTTAAAAAAAACAATAGCGGAAATAGCCCATCTACAAGCTCAAAACATGTCGCATGGTGACACGTTTTGAGCTTGTAGATCTGCCATTTCCGCTATTTTTTTTCAAAGTGTTATTTAATGTGTTACTTGTCATATCACAACAATTTTTACGTTTTTGAAAGTATATTGACATTTTTAACATGGAAACGATTATGAAGACTATAGAGGCTATGCGCATGCTTAAAGTGAATGGCACATCGAGTGGCACATCGAGTGGCAAAGCAACAGGCGTTGCAAACGTTTTTTTTGCCACTCAGTAGGCATTCCTTCCGGGTTTGATGATGTTGTCACGTGCATACCCTCTAGTCTATGCCATGGCGATTATGAAAAAAGAAAAAAAAAAAGACTATCTCAAATAATCACGATTAGGCGATTACATAATAATAATCGTGACAGGCCTTTACAGAAAGCAGTAAGAATGAGGCTGAAATACAGTACCTTCCACCTTCTCCCACTCGATGCAGCGGTTGGCCAGCACCTGGAAGGCTGCCCAGGCCATGGTGGCCACCTTCTGCTTCTTGGTCTGCTTCTCGTTGGAGCTGCACTCCCTCTGTCCGCTGAGGCTGCACAGACGGTCCATGAGCTGCACCAGACCGCTGCGCACCAGACACTGCTCCTCACTCCTATAGGGGGTAGGAGGGAGGAGTACGTACGGTAAGGGGCCTATTCATACTCCAGGTTTAGGTGTTGAGGTGGTAACAAGACTACTCGCCCCGTTTCTGTTTTCCTCCCAGAATTTTCCCCAGTGAGGGGTGGGAGAGAGGCTGGACAGCAGACGGCTGGACTTTGCATTTCTCTAACTATAAACTTCCATGACAGCAGCACGGCCTAAGTACAAATATAATTTATGAAAAGCTACTTACAGTGAAGTCTGTTCACAGAAGTTGTTGTAGGATATGTGGGGATTATCTGACGAGGTACCATTTGAGGGGGCAAAACCTTACATATACTAAATAATACTAAATTGTTTATAGGTTCAATATAAGTCAAATAATATAGCCTTTCCACAGGAGTATCTTTTTATGTTTTTCCAAAAAGAATACAAATAGCCAATAGCATATTACAAAGTTATCCCCCTCACTGGGGAAAATTCCGGGAGGAAAAACGGGCAAGCTCCGGGGCGAGTAGTCCAGTATCCGTTGAGGTCACCTCGTCATCACCTAAAACTGGAGGTGTGAATAGGTAGCCTTAACACATTTAGACCTTTGGGCGATTCTTAAAAAAATGTCTTCTAAATCCTAAAAGTATGTCAGTGGTGCTCAACCTTTTTCATGTCAAGGACCCCAAGAATTATCTGTATTTGGCCGCAGACCCCCCCATCTGAAAATATGTTGTTCCAGGCAGGGTGGTCTGTGGTGCGGAAAACACCACGTTAAATGGTAAATGGTAAATGGTGCGTTTATATAGCGCCTTTATCCAAGGCGCTTTACAGAGATTGTGCATTACATTCACCCATTCACACACACATTCATACACCGATGGCAGCGGAAACCATGCAAGGCACCAACTAGCACATCGGGAGCAATTAGGGGTTCAGTGTCTTGCTCAAGGACACTTCGACAGTAACTCTGGGGGAGCCCGGGTTCGAACTGGCAACCTTACGGTTACCATCCAGGCACTCTACCCCTGAGCCACCGCCGCCGCCCCACATTGACGCCGTTGTATCAATGCGCCCTGCGCAGCTACTGCACTGCACTGCTGTTGCCCTGCAACGTACGTATCATTCACTAAACTCGCCCCACACAGCCGTCAGGTTTTTTTTGTACTACTGAATCTGACATAGTGGACTACCGAGTCAAATTAGTGTTAACTTTTTACCGTAGGTTTTACTAGTCAAGTCTCGAGTGAGAAAAGCATAGACAGAGTGGCGCTTGACGTATCAGCAGCAACGTGGCTACGCAACAGATGACGTTATGAAATGCTACCTGCTGGCCAGACTGAGTAGCGAAGTGACAAAACGGATCCACGGCTAGATATGACAAATAAGTTATAGCTTACATACAAAGAAACTGCTGACACATTTATAAATAAGAATTTTATATTTCCAAAGAATTTTAACATAGTCGAAATAGCTGATCTACAAGCTTACAACACGTCTTGTAGATCTGCTATTTCTGCTATTTTTGGAAAAAGTTGAAATTTGTATGAACATTTTTCAACGAGGAAACGATTATGACGATTATGCAAAATAACAGCGATTATCTCAAATAATTGCGACTATGAAATAATTGTGACAGACCTATTTAATCCAACGGGTTGCTATGCAGTGAGATATGCAATGAATACTTGTAGATCAACTAGTGATTAGCTAGCTATTTTTGCAGGACACTGATTTTCTGCAAACTGTTAGGATTAAGAAGATTGTTTTCTGTATCGGCCTCAGTTCTTGATGCAGGGTTAATTAAAATGTCATCCAATGAATGCTCTTGCCTGGTGTAGGGGATTGTGCACAGCATTCCAATGCTGTTGGCACAGGCGATGGGATAGCGAGCGCAGAGAGACACCACAGATGTCATGGTCTCCCCAAAGGCCTCCTGCACCTGCTCAACCATGCCACCACAGGTCAGCTCTTCAATCCTGAGAAAACACGTCATAATGTTATGGAATAATACATATTTAAACATCTCTCTCCCCATTTCTTGTGTACCTACTTTACTATCAACAAAGGCATACAAAGCCCCAAAAATTAAAACGTAACAAAAAAACCCATACACACAACTTTTCATCGTATTAAAAACAACTCCAACAATTTTTCAAATGTATAATACCATATATTTTTCAAATAGTAGCCCTGCCTCAAATAGCCACCTAGTTCCTTTTAAACACCCGGGGTCCAAATCGATTTTGCATATTAAACGCCCGGGCTACTATTTGGAAAAATACGATACGTAGATCTGCTATTTTACACTCCTGGGCAAAGGCCTAATGTCTCATCTAAAAGGTTTGGGGGAACCACTGGTATAACTTATATATCCGTGTGACATCTAGGTGTATTGCGTGTTGCTCTCGCACCTGGGGCCGCCTTGCAGCACCATGGTGACGGGCCCCACCAGGTGCGTAACTCCGCCCACTCTGACGGCGGCGGTGAGCAGCTCCCTCATGTGCACCAGCGCCTGCTTCCGCGTGCTGCCGCGCCTCCAACGCGTCTGGGCCGCCGCCAGGAAACTGCTACTGGACACCTGAGGAGGAAGCAGGGGTCAACATGTGTTCATACTACTGGACACCTGAGGAGGAAGCAGGGGACAAACTAAATGAAATTGTATATTCAAAACACTGTGACTATTAACACTAAATCAATACGTTTCCGACACTGGTCTACTTACAGCCTGATCGGGCGTAGTCCCGATGAAGGCGAAGAGCTGTCCCAGCAGCACGCTGTATGTGGGCTTGTCACGGCTGTCCTCGATGGCCAGGGACTGCAGCAGGGTGAAGGAACTGCTGCGGTGACTGGTCGGGTGGTGGCGCCTCCTGGAACATTAGGTGAGCATATTGCACATATTTAGGGGCGGCCCTACAGTAGACGAGTGGGTACTAGAGAGTAGAGACTGAGGTCGTTGGTTCGACCCTTAGCTTGCCCACACTATACACGTCAAAGCGTCCATGAGCAAACCCTCTAACAGCTCTAACCTGACTCTGCCAGATGTGGGGCGGTATTGATTCACAAGTTCACAATGGGTTCGCTCAGGGATGGGCGTTGAAACCGGCCGTGGCGGGATGGACCAATCAGTGGCAACTATACGGGCGGGATCTTGGCGAGACCGGTTGTGACGCCATCGAGATGCACCTGTTGCAATTGTATTACCTATCGCCTTAAAATTTGAAAAGTCGAAGACATAACCTACATCCAACACGATAGTGAGGGGTGGGCTGGGTGCAGTACTAAGTACTTACTACTTAGTATATACTAGTCATTTGGTTAGACCAGTCATTAGTCCTACAACTACAACCTATCTAAAACCCTCACCCTAACCCTAACCTCCCACGGTTCAGCATACCTAAACCTAACCTTAACCCATGTCTAACCAATGACTAGTCTAAACTAAGTATGCACGCCATGATGTTTTCTAAAAAGTGTTGAACCTAATGCTATCAGGGGTTCAACACTTTTGTCATTCGTGTGGGTTGTTTACTTTCTTGCGGGGGCAATTACCATACGTCATGTAGACCGTCCGTCAATAATATGATTGACGGACGGTCCCATCCAAACCTATCACGTAGCTTGGAAAAAGGGACGTCTTTCTTTTAGCAATTGGGCTACAGAGATCCCAGATCGAAGTACGTTGTGAAACAAATGTGATTGTGAAACAAGCTCCCCCTGTGTGCTCCTCTGAGCAGCCCTCTGCTGGGTGAATGCAGAAAAGTAATTTCCCTAAAAATGAGTCATGAGTCATGAGTGTTAAGGTCACAAACCCAGGACATTGAGAATGTGTGGTGTGTGCATTAAGCCAACAGAGCCATCAAGGTTTTTGTTTTGCAGATATGTTACCAGAACAAAAGAAAAAAAAAGACAGAAACCTTTGAGTGGCGTGTGTGAACTCCAGGTCCTGGTTGGCGATCATCTCCAGATCAGAGGGAGCAGACATGCTGCGTAGGAAGACTGGCTGTTTGACCATGGGGTTGGTCGTCTTGGCGTCCGACACAGACTT
Source organism: Protomyctophum parallelum (assembly GCF_964188405.1). Lineage (NCBI taxonomy): Eukaryota > Metazoa > Chordata > Actinopteri > Myctophiformes > Myctophidae > Protomyctophum > Protomyctophum parallelum. The sequence goes on from NC_139710.1 coordinate 47,357,480, forward strand.
TGAGGCTGGGACAGTGGATGAGGAGAATATCCATATTTATGCCTGATTTAGGATACGGTCACTTACAGCAGTGGTTCTCAAACTTTTCAGACGGTGACCCGCAAAGATGATCATATTTGAACTGGGGAATCACCCCCCCCCCCCCATCAAGCACTTGGAATTGTAGGAGTTGAGGCAAAATGACAGAAGCTCAAGCTTGGTTTCATTTTATGCTCTTGAGAGTTAAATTATTGTTAAACATCTGCATTACTTTATTTACAAGAAGTACACACAATTAGAGAATGTAGGAAGAATTGTTATTTTTGTTAGTTTGCCTGTTATCTCTCCTAATGGTACCAACAGAATCTTATCCCAACGATAAGAAAATATCCTTTAGCGAGCCTATAGTATATATCATCAAATGGTGGTCCGTGGCTCGAATGGCGAATGAGTAATGGGCCTTGACATGAAAAGGGTTGAAAACCACTGTGTCCTCCTAAGGTTAAAATGTACCTGGTCCTGGCGTGCCAGTAGGCGTGCTGTTCAGACTAAGGTTAACCCATTCTGAACGGGAACCCATTTTGGTGTCAGCATCATGTTATGCTTTAGCTATTTAGAAATAGCAGATCTACAAGCTCATATCGCGCCACCGAGTGGCGCGATACGAGCTTGTAGGTCTGCTATTTTTGAAAAATCGAAGAACGACTGACATTTTTTAGAATCTGATCTCAGGTCAGAATGGGTTCATCAGACCAGTGTGTGTCCGGCGGAAACCTCGTTATGAATCTGATCTCAGGTCAGAATGGGTTAAAATGTACCTGGTCCTGGCGTGCCAGCGGGCGTGCTGTTCAGACTCCTGCTGTGAGGACCGATGGTGACGTGCAGAAGCAGCTCTGTGCGGTTCATCAGGCTCTTCACCAGAGCTTTGGTTTTAGCCAGCGGGGTGCTGCTCTTCAGGTGGATGGAGTTCACATCCTGGAAGAACTTCTCCCTGTCGGTGCATTCAGATAAAAGACAGCGGAGACCGGAGTGAGTCGTCCTTCCTGGTAATTGGACACTTATACCTCAGGCTCAAGAAGCACACCCCCGTCCCCCGGCTAAACAGCTGTATTAATTTGAATCTATTTACCTCAGTGCAAGGACGACATTTTCCAAATCGCTGAAGTCGAGGGGGACCTCCTTCAGGGAGCACAGCAGTTCCAGCTCCTTAATCTTGTTCTGGGATAAACAAAACGATAAATCATGAGCGTCAGCGCCGCCCGCCACGGCCCACGCTACGGTGGCATGCAGGCAGCGAGCGGTGACAGCAGCACACGTACCTCAAAGAAATGGTAGTCGTGGAAGAACGGAGCATTGTTCTCCAGCTTCCCCTGCTGGGCCTCGTCCACCTCATTCTGCCACTTCTGTTCCAGTTCCGCTACGCTCTGAAAGGCAACACATACACAGGACACAACTGGAACCAAGAAGGATGGAAGATTCTAACCTAATCAATTCAATTCAATTCAAAGGGCTTTATTGGCATGAGAAAACATACGTTTACATTGCCAAAGCAGAAAGAACGGTACAACAATACAGCAATACAATCAAAACAAAAACAAAAATTATGTACTTTGTCAGATTCTTCAATAGATCAACTTCTATGTACCAAGATCACTCGATGCAGGTATAGTGCAGGCATATACACAATGATTAGTCTTTACGGTGGTTGTGTTCCATTTGATATCCTTCTCCTATCACAGCAACTCACAAATCTTGCTGCTGTGTTTGCACATTGTTGTACTTCGCCCAGCAGATATGGGAGTTTTTTGTCATTGGTCATGTTTTCAAAATCTCCGTGTGTGGTTGTAATCTGTGGGAAGTATGTGTCTCTGATGTCTTGGTACAATGGACAGATGGTTAGGAAGTGTAGCTCGGTTTCCACTTCATTTAGTGTGCAGTGGGTGCATAGTCTGTCTTCTCTCGGGATACAGGTCTAATCACTGTCGGTCGGGACCCTTTTGTGGGGCGTGGAGACATTTTTATGGGTCCCTTATTATTTGTTTGCTATATTTTTAGTTTTTAACGCCGTTTACCTGCAGCTGGCGCTGCATGGCGTTGATCTTCTTGAAGGTCTCCGCCATGATCTTGCAGACCAGGTCGTACTCCTCGGCGTGCTCCTCGCGGTACTGGAAGTTGACCAGCGACTGCAGGCCGTCCACCAGCGTCAGGTGCTTTATGACGCACGACACGATCACCTCCTCCATCACGTCTGGCCTGATCACCTCCCTGACAGGCGGGATTAAAGTACATCTTCATACCGGACACGGAGGTAACCACACCAATACAAACATTCTTTATGCCATTCTGACCTGAGATCAGATTCATACGAGGTTTCCACCGGACACACACTGGTCCTGATGAACCCATTCTGACCTGAGATCAGATTCTAAAAATGTCAGTCGCTCTTCGATTTTTCAAAAATAGCAGACCTACAAGCTCGTATCGCGCCACTCGGTGGCGCGATATGAGCTTGTAGATCTGCTATTTTTAAATAGCTAAAGCATAACATGATGCCGACACCAAAATGGGTGCCCGGTCAGAATGGGTTAAGCTATGCCAAGAGGCTAGCTTCGTTCGCTGAAAAATGAAGGCACTAGTGGTGTTGGTAGAAGCTGCTGTTCCTGTTATAATGGCCCAGCTGACATAATGTCGCTATTTCTTTCATCTTCTACTGGTGTCAAGACATTGTAAGCTCAATGTGACTCAATTAAGCTTTTGGTCGAACTTTACACTTGATTTCATTATCTTAGTAAACCTTTTCATAAACACTTTAAATCATCATGATATGTGTTTAGTAAATTATGGTCACATTAATTTTAAAGTTAATGATAAAGCAGGCTATGTGTCCGACCCGGCCTCGCTGCGGTAGCGGCCAATAGCATTTGTTTCCGTTGCATTTCTGGACCGGATAGAGAAAGATGAGGGATTTGAAAGCTACAGTCTGTAGAAACCAATGGCGTCACTTTGTCCATTTCGTTGTTCTTATGCCATGTCATTAATCATTATAGGCATACTTTATAGCCTGCTGTACGCTGGTGTCGTGTGGTAGATGATCTGCAAGCTCACAACGTGTTGCAACGCGACACACTGTGAATCTTGTAATCAGATATTTATTCCATGAACACAGTACACGACCAGACTTACTTAATGCTGGGACGGAACTGGGGTCGAGCCCTGCCGGACACCTCCCGTAGCCTCCCCATGATGCCCGGAGGCAGGCGGATGCGCGGCAGGTCGAAGTAGGCCCCCGGCATGAGGCCCGGCGGGGGGACGAGCACGTCAGAGGGGTAGGTGAACTCCCGGTCCTCGTCGATGGTCAGCGGCAGGGGGGAGGGGCTGGGCGTCAGGGCTGGAGAGATGGCACCGTTTGCCTCCACCTGCCATTGGCACCTGGACGCAATCACAAGGCCAAATACTGTTTGTTGTTGTTGTTGTTGTTGTTGCTGAAATAGCAACCATTACGTCAAAATATAATATATAAACACTATTATATAAAACTCTTTTTATAAGTCTGACTCTTCTAATGAACTCTGTAGTGATTGCTACATCGTCTCTGTCGAGTGGAAACCTCCTATGTCCAAAAACCGTTACTTTTCAGGATTAAAATTCAAGAACAGCAAAAAGTAGCAGATGGTCAAAGTCAAAACGCTTGGCGCTGCATCTCGAGCTTATAGATCTGCTGCTTTTTATGCTTTTGTGTGACAATGTAGTATGATCAAATATAGTATGATCAAGGCATTCATTTACGAACAAATATGGAGATAAGAGGTTAATAATGCTCGACAACGTTATTATGACAGGGCTTCCACTTTTCATGTAGGGCAACACGAAAGAAACCTAACATGATTAGCTGAGCTATATTGAATTGCACAGAGCTTCATGGGTTCTGCTTCCTATGTACATGACAGTGCATGGTTTGTCCCGATCAATATCCCTTGCTTCAGTGAAGGCTCTGTACTATGTATATAAAAATTTTTTCTTCATTTTTTTCCATTTTCTTCATTGACGCATCTCTGTCACCTTAGCTTTGAACCCCTTTAACCATTCGTTTAAACTTTAGCTGTTGAAAAATAGTGTCGCTCTACGAGCTTGTAGATCTGCTATTTTTGAAAAATCTTGAAAAAGTGTGCAAATCTTTGAATATATATTATTTCACAGCAAACATTTTTTTAACTCATATCTTTAATTTACTTTTTTTTTGTTGAGAACCACTGACATACGATTAGGATGTAGGTGGTCTCAATGAGTCACCTTTGGAGCAGCTTGGAGCAGAGCAGATCGTGGCAGGCCTCCTCCTCCGGCGTTACCTCTGGCCCGTTGTACAGGATACGGAGCATGGAGCAGGCCAGCACCGACAGGCCCAACGCCAGGTCCGCCAGGAAGGGAAGCCCCCCGGAGACGTCCTCCGATGACTCCTGGAACAAACACATGGCGGGATGTCAGGATGAAGCTGGCGCTGCTGATCACATTATTACTCCACTACCAGAATCAGAATAGGGTCGATGACGTAGTGTTGCTAGGGCCGGGTTTACCAGCGCTCCACTTGCCTCCACACGTCCACAGGTTCTAGGCTTATTATCCCGCCATCAATGTCTTCACATATAATACAGTTAATATAAAACACATTATTCAGGCACATTACAGCCACCCGTTTTGCCCACTAGGACCACTCTACGCAACGTCATCAAACGGCGACACGCACCTATGGTAACATCATTCTACAGGAGCAGACGTAGAATACGCACATCTACAGGCCGGGTGCTGGGCTAAAGACGCTTCAGTAGATGATGGATGGACACCATATAGGTACAAAATACTTTCTTTATTCAAGTTTCTGACAACGTTTCGATCTTCATCAGGGACCTGATGAACCCGATATACCTATATGGTGTGCGGGCTCCATCCATCATCTACTAACATCATTCTACAGGTTTCTGCATTACACTTTTATTCATATTTTTTCCTTTATTTATTTTTAAATAAAAGCGAGACAAGCATCTAGTGGTAATAAATAATAGGTACCTGAGCTCTGACGGTGCAGGAGAACCCCCACATGGCTTTATCGGGGGTGTTGTGTTCTCTGCCACTCCTCATCTCGAAGGAGAAGGTCACGGTGTCACCCTCCACCTTTAGTGCAAACACAGATTACCCCCCAAAAGATTCATATTTCAACAGATGGGAGCGAGGCGACCGGTTTTCTTTTTCCTTGCTTCACTCAGGTTGTTGAATCGTGGGGGATAGGTTAGCTAAGAGCGCCATCTAATGGAGAAACAGAAGACGTGAAAAGACGTCCGCTGGCTGAGTGGTCCAGGCGCATGGCATATAGACTCTGGCCTGACAGCGCGTTGCGTGTTCGAGTCCCGTTCATGACGACATTTGCTGCATGTCTCTCCCTCTTTCCTGTCAATCTTCACTTGAAACTATCAATAAAAGGCAGAAAAGCTTAAAAAAAAAGAAAAAAAGATGTCCGTGGTAGTGAGCGCCTTTGAAAAAACAACTGTCCTTGGTGCCTTGGTGGTGAGTGGGAAAAGGTCTTAAAAAAGGCCTTAAATTGTCAATTCACTGTCATCTGGGACCCCCCACCCACCAAATAATGTGGGGACACCCTCCACCCACCAAATAATGTGGGGACACCCCCCACCCACCAAATAATGTGGGGACACCCTCCACCCACCAAATAATGTGGGGACACCCTCCACCCACCAAATAATGTGGGGACACCCCCCACCCACCAAATAATGTGGGGACACCCCCCACCCACCAAATAATGTGCCCAGAACACTGTCTCTTACCTTGACCAGGTCTTTGGGCCAGCCTGTGCCCAGAACACTGTCTCTTACCGTGACCAGGTCTTTGGGCCAGCCTGTGCCCAGAACACTGTCTCTTACCGTGACCAGGTCTTTGGGCCAGCCTGTGCCCAGAACACTGTCTCTTACCTTGACCAGGTCCTTGGGCCAGCCTGTGCCCAGAACACTGTCTCTTACCTTGACCAGGTCTTTGGGCCAGCCTGTGCCCAGAACACTGTCTCTCACCTTGACCAGGTCTTTGGGCCAGCCTGTGCCCAGAACACTGTCTCTTTACCTTAACCAGGTCCTTGGGCCAGCCTGTGCCCAGAACACTGTCTCTTACCTTAACCAGGTCTTTGGGCCAGCCTGTGCCCAGAACACTGTCTCTTACCTTGACCAGGTCTTTGGGCCAGCCTGTGCCCAGAACACTGTCTCTTACCTTAACCAGGTCTTTGGGCCAGCCTGTGCCCAGAACACTGTCTCTTACCTTAACCAGGTCTTTGGGCCAGCCTGTGCCCAGAACACTGTCTCTTACCTTAACCAGGTCTTTGGGCCAGCCTGTGCCCAGAACACTGTCTCTTACCTTAACCAGGTCTTTGGGCCAGCCTGTGCCCAGAACACTGTCTCTTACCTTAACCAGGTCTTTGGGCCAGCCTGTGCCCAGAACACTGTCTCTTACCTTAACCAGGTCTTTGGGCCAGCCTGTGCCCAGAACACTGTCTCTTACCTTGACCAGGTCTTTGGGCCAGCCTGTGCCCAGAACACTGCGACTGCCGTAGCCCAGCGTGTTCCCTCCGTACTCGGTCACCTTGCGGCTGTTGGTGTTCGGCCCGGCGTAGATCACCAACTGAAAGATCAAAGACGCCATTCAGCGAGGGCCATTAATGACTTCAGTAGACTGACAACATTGCAGGAGTCCAGGTGTTACTGTAAAATCCCATTCCCACACTCACAAATGACACGCCTCTTTATGGTAAGAGTTTGGCATGGAAACAAACTAGCTGATGACACACACACACACACACACACACACACACACACACACACACACACACACACACACACACACACACACACACACACACACACACACACACACACACACACACACACACACACACACACACACACACACACACACACACACACACACACACACACACACACACACACACACACACACACCTCCATGAGGATGAGTGCTATCATTTACTTCACTAGTTGCTAAGTATTTCCTGTTTGTGTCTGGCTCGGACAACTACTGGAAAATAAATAGTATAGATACAGTAGTAGTAAAATAGTATAAAACATTTATACTTAGTCTTTATATATGTTTGTGGGAGGAGTAGGACTAAGGCCCTATACATCCTCTCTGGGGGGGGAGGGGTACTACCTGTCAGTGGGGAGTGATGGCTGATGAATGAACATCAACATCCTAATACATCCTAATACTGGGGGGTCAAATTATGACAGGCAATTCCTGCTGTCAAAATATGACACACCCCCCACCCTAGTCAAAAAACACTTTGTTTGAAATAGACACTCATGCTTTCCGAGGTGTGCTCTGGGGTCCTAAGGATGAATACAAAATGAATATCAACATCTTAAAACCAAAATGTTGAATTGTGGGTTTGAGCTAACATGCCCTTTTGATGCTGTCAGTGGGGAGTGTTGGCTGATGAATGAATATCAACATCCTAATACATCCTAAAAAAAATATGACAGGCTGCTGTCAAAATATGACCCCCCAGTCAAAAACACTGTTTGAAATAGACACTCATGCTTTCCAAGGTGTGATTTGGGGTCCTGGATGAAGGATGAATACAAAATCTCCACACCGTGGATTACATATGACCACAATGGAAACAAGCCCCCAGGACATGTTATCCGTTTACAATTCTGACTAATATAGAATTCAATCAATCAAAACAATCGCACCCATGAGAACTGTGAGCGAGCGGTGCAACTATACCTTTGTGCGTGTGCGTGCTGCAGTGGTCAATGGGTGAGTGAGTGTGCGTGCGTGCGTGCGTGTATGATGGAATATGACTAAAGCTCACATTTCACATCACACACTAACCCCCTTAAAAATAAATTTTAATCGATTTTTTTATTTCAATGAATCGATTCATATCATCGGGATTAAAGGTATATTCAGTGATTTCACTCAAAAAACCTTAGGTTTCGTTTTTGGCTGTGGGACCCAGCCTTTCGTCCAATCAGGATAGAGAGTCAAAAACGAAACCTAAGGTTTTTTGACCCCCAGGGGTTAACTGGGGACAGGGAGGAACTCCTTATATGGCCAGCACACTCTATAGTAGGGAGGATTATCACAACAAAACAAAACAATGATATTTGAATTGTGTGAAATCACTGAATATACCTTTAATATCGATATATATCGATATAGGATATATGGTTATATGCCTAGTCAGGGGCGGCCTTAAGGATCGGGAGGCCCCGTTCATGACGTCATAATTTTAATAATGAATAAAAAATAAAAAAATAAACGTTTTTTTTTTTTTTTTTTTTCCAGTGTGTATTATCGGACTTCAAAGCATGAACAGCATACACAGCCAAGTAGAAAATACACAAAAGCAGCTTGCTTGATTAAACTTTTTTTTTTTTTTTGGGGAGGCCCCTGGAGACTCGAGGCCCGTTTCAATTGAAACGATTGAAACATATATAAGGCCGCCACTGTGCCTCGTACCTTGTCGTAGTCATACTGCGAGGAGCAGCGTGAGTCGAAGCGTAGGTAAAGACAGCGTGCTCCCGGGATGTGCACCGTCTCTTTGAACTTGTAGTTGTCTCTCACCGGGTGCACTGTCTCCACCGTCTTCCCTGCGGCCCACGGCGCCGGGATCTTCAGCCCCGTCAGGAAGCCCGGCTCCTCCCGCTCGTCAAGTATCCGGAAGCTAGAAGAACAAATCGACGCAACAAGAAAATGATGCGTGTTGTTGGGAGAAAACTGGCTTTAATTACACACAAGCCTTGAAACATAATGACTCCTTTAGCCCGAGGCCGATTTTAGAAATGAGAGACAATGTGATTGTTTTAAGTCTCGCCAGTCGCTACGAGTTGGAATAAAAGATGGATATACATACGAAACAAACTATAAGAATCCAATCCAATCCAAGAAATACTCGAAGAAACTTCAAAAGCATCTAGGCTTTTATTGGGTAGGCCCTGGCTTTTATTGGGTAGGTTCTGGAAGGTAGTTCCGTCTTGATAACTAAAAACCAATGACTACAACATGACGTAAGTTATCATCCACTCCTGACCGGCTCAGAAACCCGGAGATTGTATGCGTACCAGGCGATATATAGCAAAAATCTAAAATGATACAGATGCTTTCTCGGATTGAATGAGTTAAAAGAGCTTACTTGTCTTCAGAGGTGGACGCTTTTGCTCCCTGTGCGAAGGAGCCACCCATCACTGGAGATGCATCGGAGAAAAGAGGAGACTGGGTCTTCAGTAACAGGGCGGTCTAGAAAACAGGTAGAAAAGAGCAGACTGGGTCTTCAGTAACAGGGCGGTCTAGAAAACAGGTGGAAAAGAGCAGACTGGGTCTTCAGTAACAGGGCGGTCTAGAAAACAGGTAGAAAAGAGCAGACTGGGTCTTCAGTAACAGGGCGGTCTAGAAAACAGGGAGAAAAGAGCAGACTGGGTCTTCAGTAACAGGGCGGTCTAGAAAACAGGTAGAAAATAGCAGACTGGGTCTTCAGTAACAGGGCGGTCTAGAAAACAGGGAGAAAAGAGCAGACTGGGTCTTCAGTAACAGGGCGGTCTAGAAAACAGGTGGAAAAGAGCAGACTGGGTCTTCAGTAACAGGGCGGTCTAGAAAACAGGGAGAAAAGAGCAGACTGGGTCTTCAGTAACAGGGCGGTCTAGAAAACAGGTGGAAAAGAGCAGACTGGGTCTTCAGTAACAGGGCGGTCTAGAAAACAGGTAGAAAAGAGCAGACTGGGTCTTCAGTAACAGGGCGGTCTAGAAAACAGGGAGAAAAGAGCAGACTGGGTCTTCAGTAACAGGGCGGTCTAGAAAACAGGTGGAAAAGAGCAGACTGGGTCTTCAGTAACAGGGCGGTCTAGAAAACAGGTAGAAAAGAGCAGACTGGGTCTTCAGTAACAGGGCGGTCTAGAAAACAGGTAGAAAAGAGCAGACTGGGTCTTCAGTAACAGGGCGGTCTAGAAAACAGGTGGAAAAGAGCAGACTGGGTCTTCAGTAACAGGGCGGTCTAGAAAACAGGTAGAAAAGAGGAGACTGGGTCTTCAGTAACAGGGCGGTCTAGAAAACAGGTAGAAAAGAGGAGACTGGGTCTTCAGTAACAGGGCGGTCTAGAAAACAGGTAGAAAAGAGCAGACTGGGTCTTCAGTAACAGGGCGGTCTAGAAAACAGGTAGAAAAGAGCAGACTGGGTCTTCAGTAACAGGGCGGTCTAGAAAACAGGTAGAAAAGAGCAGACTGGGTCTTCAGTAACAGGGCGGTCTAGAAAACAGGTGGAAAAGAGCAGACTGGGTCTTCAGTAACAGGGCGGTCTAGAAAACAGGTGGAAAAGAGCAGACTGGGTCTTCAGTAACAGGGCGGTCTAGAAAACAGGTAGAAAAGAGCAGACTGGGTCTTCAGTAACAGGGCGGTCTAGAAAACAGGTAGAAAAGAGCAGACTGGGTCTTCAGTAACAGGGCGGTCTAGAAAACAGGTAGAAAAGAGCAGACTGGGTCTTCAGTAACAGGGCGGTCTAGAAAACAGGTAGAAAAGAGGAGACTGGGTCTTCAGTAACAGGGCGGTCTAGAAAACAGGTGGAAAAGAGCAGACTGGGTCTTCAGTAACAGGGCGGTCTAGAAAACAGGTGGAAAAGAGCAGACTGGGTCTTCAGTAACAGGGCGGTCTAGAAAACAGGTAGAAAAGAGCAGACTGGGTCTTCAGTAACAGGGCGGTCTAGAAAACAGGTGGAAAAGAGCAGACTGGGTCTTCAGTAACAGGGCGGTCTAGAAAACAGGTAGAAAAGAGCAGACTGGGTCTTCAGTAACAGGGCGGTCTAGAAAACAGGTAGAAAAGAGGCGACTGGCCCGGGCGGCTGGCGTAGCCATCTGGGCACCTTGGCTGGTGATCCAGTCTGGCAGTGTGCCGCGGGTTCGACTCCCGATCCTGACGGCCTTTACTGCGTGTCACCCCCCATCTCTCTCTCTCCCCATTTCCTGTCAGCCTACTGTATACCTATCGCTCTATAAAAATAATAAAAATAAAGGCGAAAGCCACTAAAGATATCTTAAAAAAATTAAATAACAGAGGAGACTGGGTCTTCAGTAACAGGACAGTCTAGAAAACAGGAGAAAACTAACAAAAACTCCAGATCTACAAGCTCATAACGCATCACATTGTGACACGTTGTGAACTTGTAGATCGGCTATTCTTTTAGTGAAGAGATTTGGTGTAGAGACTGTTTTACTACTGTACGTCTAGAGGGTTTAATGTGGTTTAAGGACGACTTTTATATACAATTGGTCCTCACTATTTCTCATGATAATATGGTACTATTTTATGTTGAGCATTAGTGAGGACCAATTATAAGAAGAACTTGGGGTTGAAAATGGCTGAAGTCATCCTTTAAGGGTAACATCCATTGTCCAGAAGTGTGCGACCTGGCTGGTGTAGAGGACCAGCTGCACCTGCTGGGGCCTGTCCTAGTTAGCCTGGTTAATAAACCAGACTAATATCGCACGGACCGCAGGATATTAGTCTGGGGAGGCTCAGCTTGGATTTCATTTCCAGGGGAGCGGGTTGAAACATTTTCTCTTTGACGCAATTGGTCAGAGCTACTGTCAGTCAAAGGTCTCAAGCATTGAATGTCACTGTACCAAAGCCCGCCCATATTGCATACCGTGTCCCGATTGGCCGCCCCATTTCTCTGGTGTAGGAAATGGGCGTACAATTGAGCCTCTCCAGACCGTAATCCGCCGGCAGGCAATTTATTTTTGCCAACGGCTGATTCGGTCTGGTTTATTAACCAGGCTATGTCCTAGTCCCTCCTCCAATAAAGCCCAAACCACACCAGAGGGTCGGGTTGGGACAAAACGTTTTTTTTTAAGTGGTTTACCGTAAAAAACGTTTTGTCCCAACCCAACCCTTTGGTGTGGTTTGGGCTTAAGACCACCCACCTGTCCTAGTCCCTCCTCCTATAACACCACCCACCTGTCCTAGTCCCTCCTCCTATAACACCACCCACCTGTCCTTAGTCCCTCCTCCTATAAGACCACCCACCTGTCCTTAGTCCCTCCTCCTATAAGACCACCCACCTGTCCCTAGTCCCTCCTCCTATAGGACCACCCACCTGGCTGGTGTAGAGGACCAGCTGGACCAGCTGGGGCATGAGTGCGTCGGCCAGCGTCAGGGTCTGCAGGTTGGGGTGCATCAGGGACGTGAGCAGCACGGGCAGCAGGTGGCCCAGCATGGTGGCTTTGGTTACCTGCTCCAGACCTTTCAACCTGCATGGCCGGGTTAACCAAGACAGAAAAACACTGAATTATTATATCGTCGCTGTCAGCAGTGTTGCGTTTGTCGACTATATATATATTTAACCCATTCTGACCTGAGATCAGATTCATACGAGGTTTCCGCCGGGGACACACTGGTCTGATGAACCCATTCTGACCTGAGATCAGATTCATACGAGGTTTCCGCCGGGGACACACTGGTCTGATGAACCCTTTCTGACCTGAGATCAGATTCTAAAAATGTCAGTCGCTCTTCGATTTTTCAAAAATAGCAGACCTACAAGCTCGTATCGCGCCACTCGGTGGCGCGATATGAGCTTGTAGATCTGCTATTTTTAAATATCTAAAGCATAACATGATGCTGACACCAAAATGGGTGCCCGTTCAGAATGGGTTAAATATATATTTGTGGAGATCGGCTATTTTCATCATGCAACCAAGTGTAAATCAGCCAAGTGTAATCTGGCATTGCGACGCCATCAACGCCTGCCGACATACATTTTAGTGGACAAAATGAAAATAAAAGTTATGAACGAATGGACCACACTGTAAGCGTTCTAAACATGCAATAATGCATTATTATTAGCAGCCCACCTGGTTTCCCTGTCAGCGATGTCGCTGTTGATGAGAGCGGTGGTCACCTGCTGCAGCGTCTCCAGGACCTCGTCGCAGCCCACCAGGATCTTGGTGGCCAACGACAGGATGCTGTTTTGAAGCTCCTGGGAAAAAAACACAAACACTTCCGTAACACAAATCCACACCAAGGCTGTATCCGTACAGTTTAGGTAATACTACCAAGCACGCGCACGCCTTAGAGTATATATTTCTAGAGAAGGCACCCAGAGGAAACCCTGAGGCGAAATGGACATAGTGGCCGGATTTGGTATTGCAGCTCGTGCCCAGCGCTGCTCCGTTGACTATCATTGCGCACGTTCATGTGATTGGGGCCATGACACGTGAACGAATGTTTCATACGTGAACGCGCACAAACGGCACAATGATAGTCAACGGCAGCGCGTTCATGTGTTTGGGGCCAATCCATCCCAGAATGCACTCTGTTCCTACCAGGAAGGAGGAGTGAATCCGCCTCATGCGCTTTTGAGCAACTCAATGCAAGTGGATGGGAGGAGAACTCGGGTGTCTTCTCTATAGATATATAACTCTATGGCGCACGCACGCATCAACATAAAGAACAACTTCAGCCTCACGTCTAGGGATAAAGATAAAAAAGAATAATAAATAAACAAACGTATAGATTGTGTTGTTCTTTGCATCTCTCATCAATACCCGCCACAATCAATACTTACAAACTGCACGTGTTTGACTGGGAATCAAGTAAGTATTGCAGAGGTTATTGATACAACTGCATTAAACACAGATTATTAGTACACCGTGCTGTGCCGTAAAACAGTGGTTCCCAACCTTTTCTTTCCTCAGAGCCGTCCCTTCCTATATTTGTCAAAGGCAGAGACACACTTTTTTCGTGCCCTTAGTTAATACTGTACTAATACTGTATACTGAACATTGCTGTTCCTTGGAGTGGTTGCACCACTCAAAAACAGCTGATCCATAAGCTCACACCATGTCGAATCGCAACACACTGTGAGCTTGTAGATCGTCTATTTACTCAATTATTTGAACGATGTTATTAATGTGTGTCCCACAGTGTTACACGTAGGAGTCGTCTACTATACCATGTTTGTTAAAAGCTACAGGACAATATAGTCAAGTTGGAGCGATCACATTGAGAACATTCAGGCAGACACTGGATGAATGCAAATCGTGATTTTTGTGCCACTTTTGAACTAGCTCCAAACAGACATGGCCTCAACCCCCACCCCCATGCACCCCACGGGGGGGCTCAGACCCCGGGTTGGGAAACAGTGCTATGGAAGAACATCCATGTCTCCCATGGCGTCATACTCTCACAGATATATGAGAGAGAGAGAGAGAGAGAGAGAGAGAGAGAGAGAGAGAGACAGAGAGAGAGAGAGAGACAGAGAGAGACAGAGAGAGAGAGAGAGACAGAGAGAGAGAGGGAGGGAGGGAGAGAGACAGAGAGAGAGAGAGAGAGAGAGAGAGAGAGAGACAGAGAGACACAGAGAGACACAGAGAGAGACAGAGAGATGGCCAGATGGGGTCTACATCAGTGGTTCTCAAACTTTTGTCTCAGGGCACCCCTGTAAATAACCGTGAATTACATTGTTAATTCTAGTCATATAAAGTCATACTTTACTGTATATGTCATAATATGACATATACCGGTACAGTAAAGTATGACTATTATATTATAATATTATGGTATGTAAATATTTGTACATATACATTTTTGCCCCTAAACTTGAGAGAATAGTAATTTCTGTTACGACAGATTGAAAATAACTTCATACTTGACATTTAACCACTTGTACCCTGAGGGGAACATTCGACAGAAATAGCCGATCTACAAGCTCACAACGCATCGGCTATTTTTGAATAGGAGGTTTGGTGGCCCATCTCACTATACTAAGTATAGAGGGTTTAAGTGGTTAAACCCAGTGATGCTGAAGAACTCCAGATATTGTCAAAGTATTCCAAGGCGCCCCTGGACGGGCGTCACAGCACCCACTTTGAGACCCAGCGCTCTACATGGACAGGCGGTGGTAGGGGGGGAGTTGTAAGTTTGTTTACCTGTACCTTGATTGTTTCCCCCTGCAGGGAGTTGTCGCTGTCGTCGCCGTCGTCCGGCCGGATCAGAACGCTGTTGCTGAGGAGGTGGTTCTGGACGGCCATGAGGTAGCGCAGGCTGGGGGAGACGGCCTGCATGGTGGGGAGGACAGGCAAAACAACCACTTAGCCCATTTAGACGATTCTAAAAAAAGATTCTTCTAAATCCTGACAGGTTTCTATGTCAGTGGTTCTCAACCTTTCCAGAATTATCTGTATTTGGCCGTGGACCCCCATCTGAAAATATGTTGTTCCAGGGACCCCCCAGAAGCAAAGATTTAAGCTAAAAAGGTTCGCTCTGAAAGAATATATAGTCAAAGATTTGCGCCACATTTTCACTATTTTTCGAAAATAGTAGCAGAACTACAAGCTCGTAGCGCTTAAAACACCAGAATGGGTTAAGCTGCGATCAGACTTGGAAGGTTAGAGCGGCGCGATTACATACAAAGTCAATGCAAAGACGATAGTTGCAGGAACGGGAGCAGCATGACCTGGCGCAGCACAAACGAGATGACCCGAGGCGAATATATATTCAGGGAATATAAACCACAGGGTGCTAAGGACGTGTATAGACGTCCTTAGGTCTTTTTATTGATATAAAAAAATATATATATACCAGTATATATATATTTTGGTTGTCCTTTCCTTCTGCAGTGTACAGTGTGTTTCGCGCACTGCCGTTCACTTCCTTGTTTACGCCAAGGACTGTCTAAAGAGGACGGGACGCGAAGACCGTAAGGGCGCCGCCATGTTGCTGAAGTGTTGGCTGCATAAAGCCCATTGTGCATGTTTCTTTCCTTCCATGTGAGCAACATGGCGGCGCCCTTACGGTCTTCGCGTCCCGTCCTCTTTAGACAGTCCTTGGTTTACGCCAAGGAAGCTTTGAGAAGGAAGAGAAGTGGTCACGTGAATGGGCTGTGCCATGACACTTTCATGCATGGAGCCAAACTCACACCGGAAGTGAAATGAATACATGGCAGTGAATGGAGCCGGCTGGACCAGCTCATAACAAACACTATTTATTAACAATTGAGACCTTTGTCATATAATCGGTTCAGGAATATAAAAGATATATCACGGTTGTTTTCTAATCACTTACTTTTCGATGTGCACAGAGTGCACAGTATATCATTTTATCTGAGGATCAAACAGCAGCAGGTATCGTTTCTGTCTCCGAAGTATCGCGAGATTTGTCTGACGGACAGGAACCGGTGGGAAGTCTCGCGATACTTGTGTGCTCTTTACCTCTATACAAATTACACAGTGTACACATCGAAAAGCAACACAGCAGACAATAATGTGTTACATGTCTTCTGTTATTTTCCAGAAGTGATTACTTTACAAAAGGTCTCAGTCATTCATAAATAATGTTCATGAGCTGGTCACTGAGCTCTCATTGACTCCAGTGCATTCTGCCAAACTTCCAGGTAGTTTGGCTCCCATGAAAGCGTCCATGAAAGTGTCATGGCGCAGCCCAGTCACGTGACCACTTATCTTCCTTCTCAAAGCTTCCTTGGTTTACGCCTCCACTAGAATGGCTCGTTACTCTAAATCTAGGGAACTCTCCATGGTTTTGACCAAAAGCGCAATGTTCTGTCTTCATTTCTGACTTCAGCATGCATCTCGTTTGGAATATAAACACTTCTAGAGAGACTTTAGAATAGATGAATAGATGATTTAAGAACGGAAGATTATGCCTCCCGGTTTGAAGGGTGGGAGGGGGAGGCGGGACTTTTCAGAGTAAAAACTGCCATATCTGCTGGCACTGCTGGCACTAGCGCCTTTATTTTGAAGAATTACCCGGCGAAAGTTGTGTCTTAGGTTGTGTGGTTGTGTAGTGTGGTGAAAAAGGCCAATCTACGAGCTCACAACGCATTGCATTGTAAATGGTGGGGCGGCAGTGGCTCAGCGGTAGAGTGGCTGGATGGGAAACGTAAGGTTCGAACCCGGGCTCCCCCAGAGTTAGTGTCGAAGTGTCCTTGAGCAACACACTGAACCCCTAATTGCTCCTAGTTTAAGGCCACTAGTTTAAGCGGTTCAAATGGATGACACAGAGAGAGAGGGGCGTTCACGGGACTGGGTCTGATAATGCATACTGGGGCCCAGGCCGTAGCGTAACGGTCTGGGCACCGGACTGGTGATCCAGTCGCGGTGTGCCGCGGGTTCGACTCCCGGACCCGACACGGCCTTTACCGCATGTCATCCCCCCATCTCTCTCCCGTTTCCTGTCAGCCTACTTTCTATCCCTTAAAAAATCAATAAAGGCGTAAGCCGCAAAAAAATATCTTAAAAAAAAAGATAATGCATACTGGGACGGTTGAGAGGAGCTTCTGGAAGTCGTCCCTGGCCACCGTCTGGCATTTGGTGATAAGGACGCACGACTCTCGCACGACCGTCTTCAGGATGTAGTGCAGCAGCTCGTCACTCAGTCTGCAACACACACACACACACACACACACACACACACACACACACACACACACACACACACACACACACACACACACACACACACACACACACACACACACACACACACACACACACACACACACAGGACGGCAGTGTCACAGCAGTCATGCTATCAGATCATAGGACCCAAATGTAATTCTGTTTTCCAGTGAGTGAATTAAGGCCAATTTGTACGCCATCGTGTCACATGACAGTTTCGACGACGCCGAAGACAACAACATACAAGTATTTTCAACTGGAAGGAGAAATGTCAACGTGCACGTGATTACGAGTAGAATAAAATGTCACGAATGAAAAAAAACGGGCAAAACAGTGTGAAAGGAGGCCCCCACACTAGTGCCGTTTCCTAAACAATTAACCCATTCTGACCTGAGATCAGATTCATACGAGGCTTCCGCCGGACACACACTGGTCCTGATGAACCCATTCTGACCTGAGATCAGATTCTAAAAATGTCAGTCGTTTTTTTTGATTTTTCAAAAATAGCAGACCTACAAGCTCGTATCGCGCCACTCGGTGGCGCGATATGAGCTTGTAGATCTGCTATTTTTCAATAGCTAAAGCATAACATGATGCTGACACCAAAATGGGTGCCCGTTCAGAATGGGTTAACACATTATGTAAAACTATGATGTTTTAGTAGTTCCTGCTGTTCAACTCTACATACTGCCAACCAGCTGAATAAGTGAGAGTGAGGCTTTAACTTTTGCTTTTATAAAATATCCCAGACCCCTAGGGTTTTTATGATAGATGCTTCCAAACATATTGTTGGGTTTGACCACTTCCAAAATATTCTCCAATCTTAGTCACTGAAAATACCGTAATATACTTTCGTTGTGTAACATCCATAGAAGACATGCTGGCTTCTCAGAAATCCGTGGCAATCTCTGTGGCGACTGAGAGCTTAAACACTTAGTGCCACCTTGTGGACAAAAGTGGTAGCACTTGGGTGCCACCGAATCAGAGGCAGATCTTACTATGACGAAAGTCTTAAGCTACTAGCTTAAATGCCAGCGAGCTAAGGTGATGTCCATCCTTTCTCCAGAAACGTAATATCCGATTTGATCAACAGCGACGTAGTTTCAGAGCGATTCCAAAAATGGAAAACAGCGAGGCTTTCTTATATCGATATAAAACGCCTTAGAACGAGTTTACTTGTCCTGAGCACCAAGCGTATTTATTTGATAAAAAGTATCAAATGTGTTAATCCACAAACGTGTAAAAAGGGGGCGTGTGCCTTCAGAACAGCTGACCTGTAATGGTCGTCTTCTTCACTCCCAAATCGATTCTTCTGCAGCTGGTCGGCCAGGTTGTTGAGGATGACGTCACGGAGCTGCGACAGACCGTTGTTCCTTTCACCTGACGAGCACACACACACACACACACACACGCACACACACACAAGCGGTAAATGGTGCATTTATATAGCGCCTTTACGTGCAAGCTCACAATCCGTCGACGCCGACGTGTTGTGACCTTGTACAGCGGCTATTTTTGCAATGTGTGTGATACAGTAAAACCACCACATACAGTAGATACACACAGAGGCTGTGGAGCTCACCTTCCGTCAGAACCAGTTTCAGCAGTTTGTTGAGCTCCGCCTCCCCCTGATACAACGTATTCAGTCCAGAGCTGGAGGAATGGAAGAGGAAGGGAAGAGAAACAGACCGTTTAAACAATGCCACAGGCCGTGGTTAGGCACATCATCATAATTATTAAACAATGATTAAACCATGGACCTCAGGGATTCAATTAGGTAGGGCTGGGCAATATATAGATATTACATTGATATTGCCATATGAGACTACTGTATGTATTGTCTGGCCATTGTGGATATCATATTATCATGATGATATGTCTTTTCCTGGTTGTAAAGGCTGCTTTACGGTAAAGTGATCGGCAGTGGTTCAGGGTTAGAGTAGGATGGAACGGTGAGGTCACCAGTTCGATCCCGGGCTCCCCCAGACACTGTCGAAGTGCACCTTGCATGGTTTCCTACGCCATTGGTGTATGAATGTGTGTGTGAATGGGTGAATGTAATGCAAAACCTATGTAAAGCGCTTTGGCTAAAAGCGCTATATAAATGCACCATCATTTACCATTTTAACCTCACTCTGTAGCTGCAGTATTACCGGTATATGCATTTTTCAACTTACAGTAGTTATTATTACAGATTATAATATAATATATTATAATCATCTGTGCTTCCACAAAATATTTACATCTCTTTTTCTTATAGAAAACAAAACATTTTGCGAAAGCACCAATTTGCCATGCACACAATATCATCAGAACACCAATAGAAGTATGGTACATGATTTGCTCAAAAATATTGTGAAAGTCATTATGACCATGTATATGCAACACTAGACAAGGCATTTAGCAGACGCTCTGAATCCAGAGCGACTTACAGTAAGCACTAGATGAAGAGGGGCGTGTTGATGTGTTACCTGATGGCCAGGCACACCTCTCCCTGGATCTCCTCTCCTATCTGATCCACTGGAGCCATGAGCAGCTGCCAGAGCAGCAGGCCCGCACGGCGCACGCTCTCCCGGTTCTGCTCCGACTGTGGGTTGAAGAACCTGAACACCACCTGGAGAGCAAGCACAACAAAAACCTGAACACCACCTGGAGAGCAAGCACAACAAAAAACTGAACACCACCTGGAGAACAAGCACAACAAAAACCTGAACCCCACCTGGAGAGCAAGCACAACAAAAACCTGAACCCCACCTGGAGAGCAAGCACAACAAAAACCTGAACATCCTTCCCCCCCTCTACCACTCAGGTGGAAGAGCGCATCACTGCATGCCTGGCTGACATCTCACAGTGGATGTCCTCCAACCATCTCAAGCTGAACCCAGACAAGACTGAGCTTCTCTTCTTCCCAGCTAAGTCCTGCCCTATGCGGGAGCTAACTATTTCCGTAGACAACGCCCTGGTAACGTCTGTCCCAACAGCCAGGAATCTTGGTGTTGTCCTGGACAGTCAGCTCTCGTTCAAACCTCACATCACAGCTGTCACTCGATCCTGTAGGTTCACACTCTATAACATACGACGAATTAGACCGTTCCTCACCCAGGAATCAGCCCAGCTCCTAATCCAGACAACAGTCTTATCAAAACTCGACTACTGTAACTCCCTCCTTACTGGCCTACCAGCATGTGCACTTAAGCCTCTCCAGCTGATCCAAAATGCAGCAGCTCGCTTGGTCTTCAACCAGCCAAAATTCTCACATGTCTCCCCCCTGCTCCGCTCCCTCCACTGGCTCCCGGTCGCTGCCCGCACAGAATACAAAACTCTGATGCTGGCATTCAAAGCAACCAAAGGTATGGCTCCCCCATATCTTACAAGTATGATTGAACCCTACAAACCCTCCCGCGCACTCAGATCAGCCAACGCAGGGAAGCTGGAAGTACCCTCACTAAAAACGCCGGGACAACGCTCCACACGTCCCAAACTCTTCTCCCTTCTGGCTCCAAAACTGTGGAATGCACTTCCCATTGCAGTCAGAACTGCAGCATCACTCCCAATCTTCCGCCGTAGCCTGAAAACCCACCTTTTCAGACTCCATCATGGCCCTTAGCACTTACCCTAAACCCTTAGATAGCATTTCTGTTGGATTATATAGCATTTGATACAGACTTATAGCATGTTATGTAGACAGCACTGTAATTGTATTGTATGTAGTCATAGCACGCCATAGTACACATATATAGCATAGTAGTAAAGATGTATAGTTTATATGTATAGTGTATGTATAGTTTCACTATATAAATATTCCACTGTTACTTTCTTAGCTTACGCATGTTTCATGATAAATGCTTTTTATGTGATGTATTCCCATGCTTTGTTCTTGCTTAAATGTAAGTCGCTCTGGATTAAGAGCGTCTGCTAAATGCCTAAATTGTAAATTGTAAATTGAACACCACCTGGAGAGCAAGCACAACAAAAACCTGAACACCACCTGGAGACCAAGCACAACAAAAGTGTAGCACCTAGATAGCATCTAGATAGAAAACCGTAGGTACTACTTAGGTAGACCATCCATCTCTTCCACCATACTGTACATCACATGCTCGCTCACAGACTGACCTGGAACACCACCAGGATGCAGCGGATGATGCACGTGTCTCCGTTGACCATGGCCTTCTCCATGATGTCACAGATGCTGCTGAAGTGGCGCACCTCGATGGGGTGCTGCTTGGCCAGCAGCGCTCCCAGCGGGAGGCTGCTGCTGCTGGCCGCCAGCAGGTTGAGCTGGTGGATGCACATGGCCCCGACATGGTGGAGCAGCTGGTTGATCACCTCCCCCGTGGCCACCGTCTCCTCTGTGGTATCAGAGGGCCAAAGGGACTCATGGTTAGAATGGTTCGGGGATTTTTGGGGGTTTGTCTAAAACTTTAGGCCTGCTCCAGGTCTGCTCATGAGGGGTGCGGGACGTGTAACGTGAAGGAAAAAAAAAGCCCACTACAATCCAGGTGCAGTCGCCCGCGGGCGTGTGCACGAAACTAGCACGCTCGTGAAAGTTTCACGGGACCGCGCCCGTGAAAACACGCTTGTGAAATTGCCCCTCAAGGCCATTCGTTTTTTTTCCATACTTATTTTATTATTGGGTTATTTGTCAGGTGCAGGATTCAAAAAGGTCAGAGTAAGTTGGCCTATTGTGTAATAAAAACTCAACAAAAGATACCATTTAAAATAAATAAATATTCAGTTACTGTTGGTAAAACTAGCATTTCTTCTTACCGTATATTAAAGATGTATTTTGTGAGGCGTTTTTGCTTTCCTTTACAGGACAGTGAAGAGGCTCACATAGTATACTGTATGTACTAGTGAATGAATGTCGCAACCTTGACCTTTGACCACCTAATCAGTTGGTCCTTGAGCCCAAGTTGGGCCAAATGTCATGAAATACCCTCGAGGCATTCCTGAGATATCACCTTCACAAGAACGGGACGGACATGAGATCATAGTGACCTTAACCCATTCTGACCTGAGATCAGATTCATACGAGGTTTCCACTGGACACACATTGGTCTGATTAACCCATTCTGACCTGAGATCAGATTCTAAAAATGTCAGTCGTTCTTCGATTTTTTTCAAAAATAGCAGACCTACAAGCTCATATCGCGCCACTCGGTGGCGCGATATGAGCTTGTAGGTCTGCTATTTTTAAATAGCTAAAGCATAACATGATGCTGACACCAAAATGGGTGCCCGTTCAGAATGGGTTAAGTTTTGACCTTTGGTCACATATTTCTAATCAGTCTGAGATTGTCTTCATACTCTTACACTGATACATTAGTTATTACAAGTATTAACAGTTATACTCCGTAAAATGCGTAACCCGCATTTTAATCAAATATCCTACGCTGCAGAGATTGTTTTATTACCTTTAGAGCATACGCTGAATTATTTGGGCTTTTGACCCGTGAAAATCTGGCGAAAAAAGGTTCCTCCGTTTGTTATGAACGATCGCACCACCCGCCATCTTGGTGCGCCGCAAGACCCTCCTCCATGAGGAATTCAGTATTTTAGCTGTGACGTGAGCGCCCCCTCCTGAGATACTTCCGGGTCCTACTTTTGTGTCGCTTTTGTGTCCCCCATAGAGTTATACTGTGACGCTTCGTCGGACTAAATCTGAGACGAAAACAACCACGATTTTACCGCTTTCCTCGCAAAAACAAAGCTGCGCCGCTTTCACAAATCTGGCTGTGACAGGCCGTCTGCCCCACATGGAATACTATCGCCATTTTATTTTATTGTGTCAACTATATCCTCATTAATGCAAACTAGATTTAACATACTCAAGCCTGCACACATTCTAAATATGCCCCCGAAATATTTTACCGAGCATTTTACCTTCAATAATAATGATAATAATAGTCTTTATTGTCTCCACATCATATATTATTGTTGTCATGGACACTTGTACAAAACATTAATAATTCTACTCGAGTTGGAAGCATTAAGACCCATTTTAACCCTCAATGGCTTCCTTTCTGAAGAATAACGTCATTGTAAAAAGATTCACGCGTTTAGATATTCTATTTACAATGAGATGTGGACAGGAGCTGGTGCCACTTGGACCCGGACGTAACGCAGCACTACAAAATGACGTCGGACTTAAATACTGAATTGTACCCCGTTCATTTGCATTGGCCTCAATTTCCCAGAAGCCCTAGCAGCCCACAGCATGTGTTGATTTCCGGTTTCGTCATCAAAACGAAACCATCTCGTCTCCAGCTCCGCAGCATGAAGACGGAGTTTCTTTTTAATGATTACAATACGGCGGAGTAAACACATAAAACAAAAGGTGGGAATGTCGTAGTAAGCACGCATCGTACCCTGGATTAAACAATTAGCGGCCGTCAAACTGTTAATATCACTCCTACAACAGACAATTAACCAGTGTAGGGAACCAGCTGGTAAAAGGTTAAAGGCCCAATTTGTGCAAACAAACAGCCCCATTCTCCTGCCCTAGACCTGCATTGTGTATGTCAATTTAAAACACTAACTCTGCTAGTATTGTTCTTGTCCTAGTATTGTTCCTGTCAGTAGCAGGAGCTGCGAGCAGCAGACATTATCGCCTCTGCTGGTGACGCGGTACAAAAACTGTGTAGGTATCTGCCGTTCAAAGTTCTATGATAGCGCAATAATTCTGCAGGCCTTGTGGGATGGATGTTTAGCCACATAAACCCTCTAGTCTTAGTGAAACCGACTTGACTTACAACTATACTTGGACCTCACCTGGAAACCAAATGAATCTGCCACAGCCACAGGGGAAAGAATCGAAGGGGAGCTTGGTCTGGCACTCCTCAGTGTGATGAATGACATTTTGTTTGGGGGCCCACTCAGAGCCCACTATTCAAAGTGAGACTTGTTTTTGCTGTGACGTTGGAATCTGTTTGGAACCCACTTGGAAATAAATCTTCCACACTGAAGTTCCAGACTAATATCTACAGGTAGGCAGTGATATTAGTGTGACCATGCCAGGCTACTTGGAACACTTTACTTTACCGGTCACGTTGCGACGCATTGTAGCAGGCTTGTAGAACTGCAGTTTTTTGGCTAATGTTCACCATAATATGGATGCTGATATTCACATGATTAAGCTAACAAGTCGCCACCGCAAAGCGCCTCTGCGTTTCATGCGAGTTTCCCACACACACAAAACAATGATGATAGCGTGGAATTAGCTAAAGTGTACAACAAACCTTTGGGTTCTTTAATAACATGGCTGACGCCGAGCCTATGGCACACGTGATGGAACGCCTGGTTCCCGGGGTTGCACCACTGGTCCATGTAGTCACTGGAACAGGTCCACACCAGGTTGTTCAGAGCGTCGTAGCAGGCTCCTACAGACACAGCACAGACAGCTAAATGTCACTGACATCCTGTTGTAACGCCAGACTGCTTTGCTTTGAGAGTTGTGTTAACCCATTCTGACCGGGCACCCATTTTGGTGTCAGCATCATGTTATGCTTTAGCTATTTAAAAATAGCAGATCTACAAGCTCATATCGCGCCTGTAGGTCTGCTATTTTTGAAAAATCGAAGAGCGACTGACATTTTTAGAATCTGATCTCAGGTCAGAATGGGTTCATCAGACCAGTGTGTGTCCGGCGGAAACCTCGTATGAATCTGATCTCAGGTCAGAATGGGTTAAACATGAAAGCGAAACGTGGCACAAAACCGGTAGCTTACCGAGTCCTGCCACCTGGGCACCCCTGCCTAGAGAACTGCCAGGGGCGTCGATGAGGTCAGCGCGGCTGCTGAACTGACCGTCGGCCAGGTTGAACACCAGACTGGATGAGAGAACTATGAACAGGACGAACAAAAACATTAATTAATTCAGTAGGACATAAAGGCTGCACTAAACTTTTTAGCTCAAGACCCAAAAGAGAAATTAGACGTTTGCCTAGGACCATAACTAGTGTAAATAGCTAGATCGGCAATTTTCACTAGATCTGAAACATTTGTTTTCTAATTTATGGAATTTCTTTGATTTGTCTTTTACTTCTTCATTAAATTACTGAAAATGTTTTAATAATAATAATAATTAAAAACAAAATGTAGGAACCAAAAGGACCCGTGAGCCACAAAGGCCCCAGTGAGGCTCTTCAACATGAAGCACTGGGCCCTAGTGGTAAGAGGAGGGACTACAGGCGGACCCGTGGATTAAATCCAGTGCAGCCAGGCTTTTAACATTGAGCGCTCGGTTGCACTTCCGCATTTGACCACCAAAATGTGGTGGTCAAATGCGGAAGTAGACGTTCTGAGACGGTTCTTCCGGGTGCTTCAAAACGCCACTGAGCAACTTCACTTCCACTGACATGAATAGCGGGAGCAGAGCTTCGCGCCAGTTCAGTCTCTATCCTTCTTTATACTCTATGGTCCCGACCAATGGCGTGTTTGGGAACCACTACTGATGTAGTCCGTGTCAGAGCTGCTCTCTTGGCCCAGGCCGTAGCGTAACGGTCTGGGCACCGGACTGGTAATCCAGTCGCAGTGTGCCGCGGGTTCGACTCCCGGACCCGACACGGCCTTTACTGCATGTCATCCCCCATCTCTCTCCCGTTTCCTGTCAGCCTACTGTCTGTCCCTTCAAAAATCAATAAAAGGCGTAAGCCGCAAAAAAATATCTTAAAAAAGAAAAAAGAAAAAAAAAAGAGCTGCTCTCTTACTTTTGAGGGAGGACAGACCGCTTGTGCCTCCGAACAGAGAGCGCGTAGCGGAGCTCCCAGACACGCCGGGAGGCGAGGCCAGCATCACCAGAGAGGTGCCACACACGTACATGGGAGTCTTCCTCAAAGTCTTCAGAGGGAGGCCACAGCTGGTGTTGACGGCTGTATTAATGACACACAGCACAGCACATGCGTGACAAAGGTATTCCAAAAAAACACGAATACATGTTGGTGATTTGAGTGACCATTGACTAGGGTAAAGTATATTCAATTTTGAAATTGCATCTTCCCTGAGACCGAAAAGATACAGTTTAGAATAGGCTCTATGCACACAGAATTAACTCTCCACTCCACTTCTGGGCCCCTTCCCTGTATACTTCGTTCACAGGTGTTACCGATGATACTAATTAAGACTCTGTTCCATTTAATGTACGGTGGTTCTCAAACTTTTTTTAATTTCAAGGACCCCCCCATAAGTCTGCGAGTGTACATTTACACACCTGTGTGGGGCTATTTGGAACCCACTCAAGGACACTTTTTGAGATGCACTGGTGTAGCAGAGTGTTTCCATTGAGCCAACATTCATAATAACAGCACCCTGTACTGTTTAACCAGAATGGAACAGAGTGTGTCATTGGTAAAACGTGTAAAGGAAGTAGGGAAAGGTCCTGGGAGTAGGAAGAGATATTAGAGCCAATTGCACTTTCCACACAAAATATGCATGGTTACATTTAACCCTATTCAATATTTCCAGGACTGTTGTATAGTACAATATTAACACCACATAATTGTATGAATTACCGGATTGCTCCTCCTTGACGGTGTTAGTAATAGCAGAGCCTGTGAGCGCGGCCAGCGTGGCTGAATGGGAGGCTCGGAAGCGAGACATGCGGCTCAGCAGAAGCTCATTCAAACACTTGGAGGACTCGCCTTCCTTCCGGGCGAGGATCACCCTCTCCTGCAAGATGTCTGCCACACACAGCCCTGTCTGGGTCTGGGAGAGAGAGAGGGGAGAGCTGTGAGAGATGAACCAAGATCGGGGCTACACATCAATCAAAATAATAATCAATGTAATCGATTAGAAAACTAGAAAAAGTGCCCCTCGGGCCACAGGTCTCCACTAGGCCAGGTCAGGTTGTGACCTGATGGCGCTATAATAGGTCAATGTGAAGAGGGTGCCATTTGTTCTTACGCCTTTGATGGCAATTGGATGATTTGAGGCATTTTGTTCCAAAAAATGTGTTTTGCAAAAATCCACCCGTTATAACACGTATAACAGGCCAATGTGAAAAGGGTGGGATATATTCCTCAGCCTAGTAGGAAAGTGCGTGGAAGATTTCACCTAAATTGCACGCTGCGTTCATGATTTGAGGCTTTTTGTTCAAAACGGGCCAATCCTGGAAACTTTGAATGCCAATGTTAGCCAATTGGGATGGAATAGGAAATATCAGACAAATCACTGAGCTGCTCTCTTATTTTGAATGAGGACAGACCGCTTGGGCCTTCCGAACAGAGAGGCCCTAAACCTGCCCTCTTCTGATTGGCCGGGCCAAAGAACTTGCCCTCTTATGATTGGCCGGGCCTTGTTACCCAGGCTGTTATTTTCGTTCAGATCGGTGAACCAATATGATCCAGCGCATTGCTCCTGGCGCCACCCGCCCCTCTAGCCCATTCTGACCTGAGATCAGATTCATACGAGGTTTCCGCCTGACACACACACTGGTCTGATGAACCCATTCTGACCTGAGATCAGATTCTAAAAAATGTCAGTCGTTCTTCGATTTTTCAAAAATA
The DNA here is from genome assembly GCF_964188405.1 of Protomyctophum parallelum. Classification (NCBI taxonomy): domain Eukaryota; kingdom Metazoa; phylum Chordata; class Actinopteri; order Myctophiformes; family Myctophidae; genus Protomyctophum; species Protomyctophum parallelum. The sequence continues at coordinate 47,385,438 of NC_139710.1, forward strand.
GCAGACCTACAAGCTCGTATCGCGCCACTCGGTGGCGCGATATGACCAGACTAGACCAGAAACCACGGTGGCTGGGCCAGGCTAGTGTGACATAGCTAAATCAGTGCCATACACATTCTGAAGAAAACCTGGAGACAGACATTCAGTAACTGGGTCTTATAAAAAAGATATTACATTATAAAGTGAAAACCAAATCGGAAAAAAAAATGCCACGGACAGTCGGACACATTCGTCCGTGTAGGACTGTACGGACGCATGTTGATGACCTCAGCCCTGTGCGCTAGCTACTCACCGACAGGTGAAAGACATCCATGAAGACAGAGTGTCCTTTTTGGGTCTTCTCGTTGAGACTGGCGGGGGACCACACCCAGTACAGGTACGTCCCGTCCGAGCACAAGTGCAGCGTGGTCATGCTGCTGCCCACTGGGAAATGGTGCGCTGGCATGGGTACAATCTGGCACACCTGGAAAGGACACGTAAAAAGGCATTTTAAAACCTTCAATTCACAGTGGCAAGAGATGGGAAATGGTAGTGAACGAGCGCACATGCAACCAAGAGCCTTGGGGAGGATTCAAACCTGGCTTGGCTGTGCAAGGACTGAGGAATGGTATGCACTCTATACCAGTGTTTTATTGTGATATTCTGATCATTTTTACGACATGCGTGGCTTTCTTCAAAGGTTAGTGAAAAACATCAGCGGGGAACGGGGTGTTAAAGATTAATTAATAACACAGTCAACGTGTTAAGTCTTTATTTCTGTACGGAAAGGCACTTACAGATGGGATATGTTATTGATACTGTGATTGAGCAGCAAGCCCAATGGACGTTATGCCTGATGCGCGACAATGACCCGCGACCGAGTATAAATCAGCCTTTAGCTGCTTGTGAGGACGGAGGTCGTACCTGGAGGGTGAAGGGGTCGATGACCTGGCACAGCTGGTGAGGTTTGCCATCAAACGAGGCGGGGCGGTGGAGTAGACGACCACTGCTGAACACCACCCAACCGGGCTCCAGCTCCTCGTTTCGACAGTACACGAAACCCCTGAACAGACAAGAAGCAGCACATTGAATGACCTTTCCTCGTCGTAACCACATTCAACAAACAGCAGACGTGTTCTCTGAAGGCTGTTGGTCGAGATGGCAATCTTCAGAGTGCAGAGAAACCAGACACGGTGTTGTCCTTCAGGCACAGACACACACTGTTCCGCATCATGTGGTCTGCCACGAAACGACAAAGCATTTATATGTCAAGTAATGGCAAAGCACCTTCCTTATGAATATAATCTTTGTGTCACATTTCGCATTCCTATTAGGTTACTTCCCACATATAACCTCTGCATCCTGCGTTCCTGCTTGTTCAGATCAATACAGTACGTGTGTGGCTACACATGGTTGCAGATGGTACATGTTGTCTCGTCAGACAATTTGTCAGACTACTGTACATTTACTGATTGTCAAATGCAGACAACATTAGCGACAATACAACAGCACAAGAGTTCTTTAAAAGTTCTATAGCAAACAGTTGACCCTGATGAAGGCCCATGCAGGCCGAAACGTGTATTTTTAACCCTTTTTTTTTATTCTAAATGAAATAAAGGATTTTTCTACCTCAACTGCACAGAGCTGCCTTGGATCCTCTTTAAAGTTCGCCACCTTCTTACCTCCTTCCACATTGATCTTTACTCAAAGGAATAGAACTTTTAAAGAACTCTTGTGCTGAAGCATTGAAACCCTATCCAAAGAGCACCCGTCTGCAGTTTTCTACATAAATGACCCACGAAGTGCTTCTTCTTTTCTTTTTTCTGATATTAGCGACAATACTGTTTGCCAAACAAGCATTTACTTACTACGTAGCGGGAGGCTGGTATTGGAAGAGAAAACCACTGTGCTTCATATTGTGCATGCGAGATGTTTGAGATGTTTAGTAATCCACATTTAGTGCCCATTCATTGTAAAACAATCATATAACTCACTTCATTGTGGGATGGAGGTGGTTGTGTTCTACAATAGGTGTTAGACCCCAACAGAGCATGTGAGCGGAGCGGAGCGGGAGCGGAGCGAGGAGCGGAGCGAGGGGATTTTGACGTTAGCGCTGAGCGGGTTTTTAAATGTGTCAGATTGACTTCCGGAGCAAGAACTGTCCTCCACTCCGAGCCGGTCCGAGCCGCTCAGTGCACACGGCACGGCACTGTGCAAGCTTGGCTAGCAGTTTACATCAATCATTGCCTCTCAAGCAGGCCCGGCACCTTAAATCAACCTCTTTGACTTTGTGCCCCCTCAAAAATCTCAATTGCCCTCTCATTCATTTCATCCTGGCGCCGGGCCTGCTCTCAGACTCAAGCCCAGCCCCATACGCGTAATCTGCTTCACGGACTGTCCATGAGAGGCCGTCTTATGCCCTGGCAGTGATATGTTCTACCTCCGATTGTTTGGTTGATTTAATACTTTATTAACACTAACAGTATGCAAAAAGGTATAGGCCTACAGTGTAATTCAATTTGTAAACGGAATACAAGCTATATGCCCCGAGGGCTGTGCATAATTATCTTTTTTTTTTTTATTGTGGTTCTGCTTCTGTCACTGGCGTTGAACTTGGTTGCGGCATGGTGCTCGCAGTGGTACATTAAAATAAATACCATACTTCGGTTGATACATTTGAACTGGGTCTGTTTTAATTATTCTATGATAATTTAAATAACGAAATCAAGCTAATTTACATCATGCTCCAAAAAAGACAGCATGTTGCTGCAACATGCGGTCTGAAACGAAGGCCTTCAGGTTTAATTAGCCAATTTCAGGAAAACAGCATTTTATTTTCCCCCCCCGTCATTTCTTTCTGCTGAGCGGAGCGGGCATCTGAGTGGAGCTCGGAGCGAGCACGGAGCGGGGAGCGCTCCATGCGTAAATGAAGGTGAGCGCTGAGCGAGCGGGGAGCGGCGTGGAGGGAGATGAACGTGAGCGCGGAGCGAGCGTAACAAAAGCCGTCGAGAGCGAAGAGCGGAATTATCGGCCGCTCCGCTCCGCTCCGCTCCGCTCACATGCTCTGGACCCCAATCGTTCTTTTGTTTTAACGTAGCAAACATAAAATTAAAACATACACATTTGAATCAATTATTGTAGTCTTGTATAGATGAGCCAGTAGAATAATTAACTTATTGAACTTTTGAGGGAAAAAGGCCAAAGGTGGTTCACAATTTACATTTTCTCTTCCCAAATCAAACCTTTTTTGAACAAAGACAACTAAAATCACGAGGGCCTTTGACTGAAAGAAAGCACTGCATATGACATGAAGTGACTACATGGTAGGCTCCCTGGGAAGGGGAGGACCAGAAAACCTGCCTCAGAGTGTGCATTTGTCTAATTCTACTCTACCTGTGGGGACATATGACCCTGACAGGTATAGTAACACAAGTACACACACACACAAACACACACTTCTCTGAGCGCTGCTGCAGAGATACAAGCAGTCAGGCGGCGTCGTGTCGTATTACCTCAGTGTTCCGTGTAAACCAGAGCCCAGTTTGCTGAGTCCTCTCCCAAAGGAATTGGTGGTGTACAGATAGAGGCCGTCTGTGGCCAGACAGCGCCCCAGGTCTGTGTCTGCAAGACAACGAACGGGGGAGAGAGAGAGGTGGAAAAGTGTTCATTTTGACTGTAGCTACATTTTCATTTCGGTTTTTTTAGTCAGGCGTGCCACAGAACTATTATGTAAGTATTCTCAGTCATGAATGAATGCTAATGATTTTGGCACTACTGTACATCAATCATGACTAGTAGTCAGGATATTTTAGGAAGAAAATTACTTTGTGGACAACATGCTGCTCAGATAAAAATATAAATAAACGAATAATGAATAAATGAATATGAATCAAATAATGAATTGCTTACTTGTATTCTGCAAATATCAACTGCACTAAATAAAAATGTAAATGCATAATTGCGCAGTTCGGCAGCACTAAAGACACTGATGTACGATTTGTGATATATATTTTTTTTTAATTACCTAACCGTTTTCACGTTTTCCAATTCTAAAATACCTTGTGGATACCACCCTGATCGACTTGCAAAGCTCTCCAAGGTCAGCTGATCGATGGGAGAAAGAGAGCCACACTCCCCTCCCCTCCCTTGTTCTGCACCCTGAACCTCTCACTGTTGCAATGCTCACAGATTAACTGTACTTGTGCTGTACTTGTGCTGTACTTGTGCTGTGCTGTATAAGCCCTCCTCCCTGGCCTGTGTATGTGTGTATGTGTGTGTGTTAGGTTATGCAACAGTAACGCTTGGTGAACAAACGCTATAACGCTATTTTCATGCTCGGACACAGCCAGGGACACAGGGACAGACCCAGGGACACAGGGACAGACCCAGGGACACAGGGACAGACCCAGGGACACAGGGACAGACCCAGGGACACAGGGACAGACCCAGGGACACAGGGACAGACCCAGGGACACAGGGACAGACCCAGGGAAACAGGGACAGACCCAGGGACACAGGGACAGACCCAGGGACACAGGGACAGACCCAGGGACACAGGGACAGACCCAGGGACACAGGGACAGACCCAGGGACACAGGGACAGACCCAGGGACACAGGGACAGACCCAGGGACACAGGGACAGACCCAGGGAAACAGCCACACACATAGCTGTCTATGCACCACTCAAAAAAGTCCTAATCTGCAATAGGTGAAACGGTGTAAAAGGGCCACTGCACAGTGCACACTAACACTCAATTAGTTTCAATTAGTACAATATATGTAAATGTATGTTTTGGCATTATCGTTCTAATCTACTGTATATTCCTGCTGCTCTACATACAGCCAACCAGTTGAATAAATTGCAGATTGAGGCTTTAACCTTTAAGAGTAAGTAAGCCTTGTCAAGCCCTGAGGCCCATACGGAAGGAGCCTATCTCCTGTTTCTGTAGCATGAGGCAGCTTGATGTACAATTATACAATTATAAACTATATAAATGATGACAAGTTTAATCATACACTTCAATGCAGCCAGATAACATCAGTCAGTCTTTCTGACATTGCAAAACAAACAAAATAATTAAAGTGTGGCATTAAAAATCCAGATATTTGAGTGAATCGATTTTTTTAAATTACTATTATGATTATACCTGGTTACACTTGGTTGCGCACCGTGTCCTGTATGGAAAATAGCACATCTGTGAGCTGTCATTTTAGGGGCGCAACACCACGCTTAGTGAAAGCCTAGAGTTAGAAAGACAAGGTGGCGTCTATGGAATCCAGATGAGCCGAGAACCTTAATCCATTCTGACCTGAGATCAGATTCATACGAGGTTTCCGCCGGACACACACTGGTCTGATGAACCCATTCTGACCTGAGATCAGATTCTAGAAATGTCAGTCGCTCTTCGATTTTTCTAAAATAGCAGACCTACAAGCTCGTATCGCGCCACTCGGTGGCGCGATATGAGCTTGTAGGTCTGCTATTTTTCAATAGCTAAAGCATAACATGATGCTAACACCAAAATGGGTGCCCGTTCAGAATGGGTTAATCCACGAAAGCTACAGCCAGGCTAAATGAGCTCTGTGCATGGCAATGTGTTCTGCTGCTTCCTACTGGTGGCATTCCAGACAAAAGGAGGAAGCATAAATAATCTAAATGTGAATAAATAAATAATAACGGCGTTGCAATGTTACGAGTACAAGTAGGACAGGCCTTGTTAACTCCTCTTTGCACCCAAAGGACAAGAAAGATAACCATCCACGACACATCGTCAATGCCCTGGCCTATCTTATACATCATCGTATGACACAAAAGTGTCACACAAATTTAGCGAAATGTTCTGTTTTTGGACATACAAGGTTTCCGAAGGAAGATGAACTTTCAAACGAGTGCTACCTACCTTTGTTCTCGGCCCCTCCAGCAGAACTGTCAGGTGTGTGCTACCTACCTTTGTTCTCGGCCCCTCCAGCAGAACTGTCAGGCGTGGGGAGCATGTCCTCGAAACCCCACGACACGCTGTGTTTGCCCCCCAAGAGGCAAGACGGAGAGCCCGGCCCGCCTTCCAGAACCAAGAGTCTAGAATGAAGAAACGTTACACTTAACTATAGGGTGTGCAACAGCTAATCGATTTAATCCTTTATTAAATTATTAAACAATCGATTCATAATCGATCCCTATTTAGGTGAAATGCTTTAAACATTTTCAATAAACATAGATGATCTTTGATCTATAAGCTCACAACGCGCCACACGCCATGTTGTAACTAAGCTTGTAGATCTGCAACGATTTAGCGCAACACCATTGTGTGAAGAAGGCATCCAATAATGCTTAAGCGGTAAATCGACTTATTGATGTATAAAAATCAAATATAATTAAAAAAAACACTTCCCAATTATTCGATTCATAGAAAAAGTAATCTATACAATCATCGCTAAGAAAACAGTCAATAGTTGCAGTCCTACACATAAATAAACAGATAATGACTTGGGTACAGTAGTACTCATGTACAGTATGAGTCAAATAAGAGTAATCAGCCTCACCTGTAGAGCACATCGGCCACGGGGAGCTGACCCAGGTCTGTCTGTTTCTGGAGCAGATGAACAGTGTGGATGAAGGTCTTCAGAGAACCCCTGCACAACAGCCAGACGTTAGTACAAGTAGGCCACAAAATGATGATTTTTGCGGTTAAAACAAGTTAACCGGCTCAGTGGCTTATGTTTAGAGTGTTCTCCCTGAGACTGGGGTGGGGGGGGTGGTCGGGGTTCAATCCCCGGCAGAGTCATAACAAAGACTATAAAAATGGTACCCAATGCCTCACGGCTTTGAAGTCGTCATCAAAGGTTGTATTGCGGTAAGCTGACTCACGCTACGGACACAGGACATAGGCCTGACTTATCACATTATTTACTTTACTCCGACAGTAATCATTGCTATAGTATACAGTGTTTGTTCAGTAACATCTCTCCAGCACTTTAGTAAACAGAAAACCAATTTTCAGGTCGGGATACCAATTTGATTACATCAGAAGAGAAAAGACCAAAAAGATCAATTTATCAGTGATAGTTTGTGATTCATCTCCACATTTGGTTGTGAACACTGTCTGTTAATTAACCTTCTAATAAGACTGGGTTTCTTCATAGAAGTGATGCTGCATGCCTTGATCTAAAGGACCACTAAAGGATTCTTCAATTTTTTTATTTCATCATGGGTTCATTGTAGCCTTGCAGCCTTGTAGTTGTTGATAATGCTAGTATGCCCACCAAAAATGGAAAATGGTCAATTTATATAGAGCTTTTATCCAAGGCGTTTTACATAGATTGTGCATTACATTCACCCATTCACACACCGATGGCAGAGAAAACAATGCAACCTGCACATCGGGACACCAACTCTGGGGGGAGCCGGGGATCGAACTGAGAACCTCGCGATCCCATCTGGCCTCCCTACCGAGCCACTGCCGCCCACCAAATTAATGAATGTGTAAGTTGTCCTATCTAAGTCTGAGTCATGTCCATTTGTAATTTTTACTTTGTAACATATGGGTGTTTTTTGTTCGTTTCTTAAAATGTTGTTTGTTTTCTTGTAAAAACTCTCTCTTCCCCCCTAGACAAACAAACAGCAAGCAGATCAACAAGCTCACAAATAAAAAAACATTACAGTCTATGATCGTGACGGGCTGATGAACGGTGAAATGCTGCATTTAGAGGGGAACGGGGCCAGTGTGATACAGTAGGTTATTGGTGTGAGTCATATTCCACCATAAATAGATCGGTGTGAGTCAGTCTTGGAAGGGGAATGTCCTCATCATACACTGACTGGGAAAACACATCGTCAACTCGTGGTGCCGCGCAACGCAAAGACAAAGACACGCAAAATGGACATGGTCCATTTTGTTGCATTTCACTCTCTGGACTGGATGCCTGACTGTCACATAGTGAAATGTACCACCTCAACGCCATCAGAGGGGGGGGGACAGCCGTAGACAGACAGAGCAGACGGTTTCATTTGCTACCCGCCGTTGGTATGGGCTGGATGCTTCCCTACAACAATGAGCTCCCTCCCGGCCTCTAAAGAGGCCACACACAAAGAGTGGAGGGTTCTGGGCTGGACACGTCTAGTACTGTTGTCACCAACAGAAGCTGGAGAGCGTAGGCAGAAGCAGAAACATTTTCGTTTTTTTCTCTAATGGCTAGAAGACAAACACGAAAATACAAGGCCCCTAGTGGAGGGCGGCGTTGTGTCAATCCATTTTGAATTATAAATGACCAAAACAACATCAACTCCGTCATTGTGGGTGATTGCAGTGCTCTATGTATCTACTAGCACTGGTGCAAACTCTTCCACAATGGCAGCTGCAAGATAAACTGTAAACTGCAGTGATTTGTTCACATTCACAGAATGACACACATCAACACAGCTAAAATACTAAACTGGCAGAGATTTGTGGCATTGGACACCATCGTACGATTAAGTATAATATATCAGACTTTCCAGTTTCCTTAAGGTCTATGAACAATGAAGTTCAGCAGCCAATGTTTTTTGCGCAAATGTCTGAATTAAGCCCGACAGCGGTTGGCTGTTTGAACAAAACTAGGAATGACAAGGCTGAAGCTTAATTTGTTCTTAGCGAACAGAGTGGGACATGAATGAGAAACCTTAGAAGGTCACTGAAACCATCCGGCATGTTTCCTGTTGCTACAGGCCTCTGGTCTCACCTGGCACAGGCGAGCGCTACGAGGGCAGCAGCGGCATTCTCTCTCTGCCTGTGAGCCTGGAGATTCAGTGCATGGTGAGCTTGCTCCAGCCCTCCTTGGTTGGTCTGCTGCTGGGCTCCGTCCTCCAGCCAGGAGCAGAGCAGGCCCTCCAGGCCGTTGAGGCAGTCGGCGGGCTCCTTGCTGAGGCTGAGCGGCTGGCAGTCCCGCAGGCAGGAGAGCAGCACCTCCGCCGTGACCCCGCAGAGCGCCGGGTCGTTGCGCGTCTGGGACTGCAGTAGGGGGAAGACCAGCAGCAGGCCCACGCGGGAGGTGAAGGGCGCCTGCTCCGGCTGCTGCAGCAGTCCCTGGCGTTTGAGCAGAGCCAGGGCCTCGTCGTCGGCGCCGCCGACCCCTTCCCGTTCCTGCTGCTCCTCCAGGGCCAGCTGTCGCTGTGCCCCCCACAGGCCGCGCAGGGCATTGAGCCGGTACTCCAGCAGACGCGCGTACGCATTGCTCTGGTTGCCGCAGACAGCACGCAGACGCTCTGCGAGCTCTGCCGGGTTCTTGGTCTCAAACGTCAGTATCTAGCAGAGGGACAGACAGACAGACATTAACATTAGTCACAACAGATGAGTAAAAAGAAACACCCGTAAAATACACTGTAGGCAAAGATGTTTAACCCATTCTGAACGGGCACCCATTTTGGTGTCAGGATCATGTTATGCTTTAGCTATTTAAAAATAGCAGATCTACAAGCTCATATCGCGCCACCGAGTGGCGCGATACGAGCTTGTAGGTCTGCTATTTTTGAAAAATCGAAGAGCGACTGACATTTTTAGAATCTGATCTCAGGTCAGAATGGGTTCATCAGGACCAGTGTGTGTCCGGCGGAAACCTCGTATGAATCTGATCTCAGGTCAGAATGGGTTAAATGATGACGACACTGTTGAGTGCATTCGCTTCATAATGACTGTCAAGCATAGGTCTGGTCTGACTTCACACAAATCCAATTTGCTAATGTCAAGAGTGCAGACTCACTGAGAGATAGTATGAAGCTAAATCAAATAGGAGAGAGAAGCACCGGATTGGACTGTTTCAACTTCAACGATGGATTTGAGATGAAAAACAACGAACTGAGTGAAGGTTCACCTCTGAAATATGAGTTTCATTCAAACTGCAACAGCTACTGCACAACAAAGTGGCCTTGGACAAAAATAGTTTTCCACTAGTATGCAGACTGTTGCGCATGCCCAATGTATTACAATGTATTAGCCTTATTTATGCAGCAAACTGTGTTTACCAAATGATCACCCTGAAGTTCCGAATAATTGACATTTCTATAATTGAAAATGTCCTGTTTATTGATATAAAAGAATAAAAGTCAACCAGTAATCATTTAAAAAACGATTACGACGATTACGATTACGACGATGACTTGAGAACTTGTCCAGAACTTGACCAGTGCTGGGGAACGTTACTTTTTAAAGTTAAGTATTCCCGTTACGTCATAAAATTACCGCAATAAGGGGCGCCCACTGGCCTAGCTGTCCAGGTGCATACCACATATAGGGTCTGGCCTGACAGCGCGTTGCGTGTTCGAGTCCCGTTCACGACGACCTTTGCTGCATGTCTCTCTCTGTCTCTCCACTCTCCAGGCAGAAAAGCCAAGCCAAAAAAAAGGATTGCCGGTTAAAAAGTATTGGTGGGAATTATTTGTACTAACCTATCTGGAGAAAGAACAACATATCATTCATATGCACTTACACTTAGGCAGCGAGCATTTCAGATATTGATTACACTGCATGGCCCAAGAATCACAGGCCAGAAACAACATCCATCCATTATACCATTTAGCAGGCAGAATCTGTATTGATTCCATTTCAGAAATGCTACTAATGTTATGGTAACACTCCTTAATTGGACACTGGGCCTTCTCCACCACCTCGCTCTGCACAAAGGCTGCAGCATTTGGATAAAAATTGTCCAAATCTCAACAGCCAATGGGCTAACGATGATGACACTGGATGTCAAATAGGAATCTCCTATTTGAGTACAACACAGATATTGGCCACTATAAAGAGTGCGCAGGACTAATACGGTGGTCACTTGTTACAACACCAGTCCTCTTGAGTCCGAAGTTTGTTCACAAACTTAGATATGAGCTCTTTTTGAGAGAGAGAGAGAGAGAGAGAGAGAGAGAGGTAGTAAGTCAATAATAACCCAATTCTCTCATACTTTGACTTTGGAATATAGAATTCATATTCGGTTTCATTCAGCGTCATGTGTGTTTCAATTTACCAAGCTTTATTTTCCTGTTTTAAACAGAGCTATCTTTGTCCACTGACCCTCTTTCCTCACAGTCTACGCTGTAGTAATGATCCCATCCCCATTTCCATATTCCATATTTCAGCTCTAAACCCAGCTCAAATTTTTGTCCATTTTGATATACCAATTTTGTGTACAAAACTTAAAACAGGAAGGATCACTTTGGAGGATGCGTTAAATGGTCTCACATTCCAATTTCCAAATATAAAAACAAGTAGAACACACATCTCAACATTAATTTCCCATGCAAGTGTCTTCATCTGAAGACACACTATTCATAAACGTCACCATAACCATGAACCACACAACTGTAAAATACAGTATCTTCGGCTAGCCTTGCCTTTGTTCAGACTGCAGCCTAATCTTATTTGTTTCTCTAACAAGATCTTTAAGACCAAGGGCCTTATCTTGCGCCACCCCTTAGTAGCCCTTACCCCATATCCCTTAACTTATTTGACTTTTAGTTTTTGCAATTTTGGAGAAAAATAAATCATCGACACATTGTGAACTTGTAGATCGGCGATTTGAACTAATTTAAAAGGTTTTTCAAAATAGTAAATAATTGCAAATACGTTTACGGATAAGGGGTATGGGGAAGCGCAACATTTACCGTTCACTTCATCGGGCCAGTCCACATACATAGACTTTTTTCGGCAAATAGTGTCAAAGTCCTGAACCGGAGGTTTACGGAATGCACTGTAGTACAGTGCATTCCGTAAACCTCCGGTTCAGGACAGTCTATGAGCAGTTGTCACTATTTCGAGTTACACGAACCACGCGACCGGCGCCGTTTTCTGCTCCTTCATTGACGCTCTGCGTCCACCTAAAGGCTCATACATAGTCTGGATTTACGGTGGTGGGGTGACCACCGAACTACAACATGACGTCACGAGCCGCGGTGAAGAGCAAACCACCGCCACCGCTCCAGCCCTGCTCTCTGTTTTTACTCACCACCGCTCAACGTTATTTCAGATCCGGTGGTCAGCTCACCACCGGAGCGGTGGTCACCTTACCACCGAAAATCCAGACTATGAATAGGCCTTTACTGTATTGGTTGCTGTGGAAATGACATTGCTAAGCAACACATGGTGAGCTTGTAATTCTGCTATTTTCGTCAAGCATCTGGAGTGTCCAGACTGAAACGCATCTTTATAAATCAGATTTGAATCGCATTTCAAACCACCTAGGAATGTTGATGTTGATTTGCCAAAAAAAAACAGTTCCCATGTGGTTTGGTTGGTGGATGGTTCAGAAATGATATAAAAAAAAAAAAAAGGAAATCTGTTTCCGATCTGGATAGGCCACAAATTGCATTTGGGCTACCAATCTGAACATAGCTCAACAGAGGTCAGCCTGATACTGAAGGTAAGTGACTGGTGACAGTTATACCAGAGTAGTAGCAAATGTTGCAAAACTATCCACAGTCTGTTAAGAGCTTTTCTCTACATATCCTTCAGTTCATTTAAACATCCATTGCATGGCACTGCTTCCAGGTCTCACGATTTCAAAACATCTCCGTATTGCTATTAAAATGGTGTAATGAGTTATGAATTAGGACTGTACGATGAATTAGAATATGTAATCTGTAACCTCTCGCTTGCTGACAACCTTAGTGCAGCTTGAGGGGTGACATAAAGTTTAAACATAACAGAGAATAGCACTCTACTGTACCTTGTGTGCTTCTTCAGCAACTCCATGGTACAGTCCTTATGTGTGCTATGGAACTGTATAACTTTAGGTCAAAGTTCAAAGGCTATGCATGCGCTCACTCATACCTCACAGTGCTGCTGAGCTTTGCATTGGGGCAAATGTTTATTTGCACAAATCATATATTTGGGTCTAGATGTGCAAATTGAAATATTTAAAAGGCCCGGGCCGCTAGCGTGGTGGTCCGGGCACCCTAGGCTGCAATGTCAGCCTGGCAGCATGTTGCGGGTTCGAGGCCGATCCCGACGACCTTTGCTGCGTGTCACTTCCCATTTTCTCTCAGTCTACTGTCCTATCAATAAAGGCATAAAAGCAAAAGAAAGAGTTTAAAAATATATGTTAATTATAATAGATGAAAGTGGTATGGTATGTTCTCTTTCTGAACAATCTCCATTCCCCCAGTTAAGAGGATAAATAGTTCTACATGGTTCTATAAGACCATGCATTATTACTAGAAAATGCACATCATGCTTCCTAACTGTCCCTCATGGTCAACACATCCAGTGAACACGAGGAACATCCTTCACAACAAGGTGTGGAACCAGATGTCATGCCATGTCTATTTTCCCAGCATAGTACTGTGTGGACTTGCCATAGACTGCGACACTCTATAGAGTAAAACAGTTATGCCCACAAATAGTAATATATTGTTACAACATTAGTTGACATACAGTAGTATAGATAGATCCCTTGGTATATTTTAACCACGTGAACCCTAGCGTCTCTACTCTGGGCATGTCAAATTATAGACACACACACACACACGTACTATTGCAAAATATGTGGGTTAGGATTAGGGTTATGTTTTTGTTTTCATGTTGTTGAAAAGCACATTACGGACTGCAGGCAAAATCATGTTCTCTGTAGGATTAGGATATGCATATGCATATGGCATTTGCAATTCTCATTTGAATCAGATCATGCTCAATTGAGTTTTACATTCATGCACATAAACTCCTCAGCAAACTTACGATCACAATATTTATTATCCCATCATTTTTAACCTCTTCCATATCTTCTGATGTTGGGATTAACTTGACAGTAACAGAGTGGATGAAAAATGTGCTTTTCTTTGATAAGTGTCGGCCTCTGTGCCATAATTGTACAATCGTAAGTGTGCGTGCGTGCGTGCGTGCGTGCGTGCGTGTGTGCGTGCGTGCGTGCGTTTATCCTAACAATGTGTAGCATGAAACAGAAAACAAGATGGTAGTCGATAAGAAGCTCTAAACTAAAGAGGTGGCGAGAGGTCCTCAGACATTCTCCAAATAGCTAACAGTTGTGTGACTCCAAATAGGAGAAGCCTCTGTGCTTACACACAGGCTAGCCAACTTAAGCCAAGGCAGCAATGCTGACAGGTATTCATAAGACTGTCGCTGTGTCCATGTCCATGAGCTTTCTTCATGTAAAGGACTGTACATAATATTGCTGCACAGTTATCAAAAAAAGATTGCGATCTAGATTCAGACACCTCTTATTTCTAAATTTGAGCAAGAATCGTGCAGCACTAGTTGGCTATGTCCAATTCATTTGAGTTACTCTTGTGTTTTTGTTCAAGAGATTCAAGCACTTTGATGTTGTCTGTTTGAAGCCACAGTAGTACTAGTTGGCTCTAGGTGTCACGTTTTGAACATAGTAATATAATGTAACTAATGTTCAGCCACTAGACTACAGACAATAAATATTTTCATGGAAAATAAATCATATTTGAGCAAGAATCGTGCAGCACTAGTATAGAACATTATGACACTACAAGGCCTGTGGAATTAATTGTAAAGGACAAAGGTGACATTAGATTATGTGTAAAGAAGGTGTGATACACCAGATATTCATTCTTGTGTTAGGCAGCCAACCAGACATTGTATATATGACCACCAGAGATTGATACCAGGCTAAAGGCCATTGATTGGTATGGTATGGTCAGGTGCTAGGAGGATCAACGCTACACATCATGTACTGTAACAAGTAACGACTTAAGTTTCATACATTCTTTTCATTGGAGCAGCTGTCATATAGCCTGGCTAATAAGCCAGACTAATATCACACAACACTGCCGCCGGCAGGCAATTTATTTTTGCCAACGGCTGATTCGGTCGCTGTCATAGCCCTGGCCCAGCCAGACTGCTACAGTAGGCTACTACCTACACTTATTTAAAGATTTTGATATGCTAATGCTATACATTTTGCATATGGATCATCCAATATATTGATACCTGAGGGGGGGGCGGGGGGTGCTAAAAAGTACATGGAAAATACTGGTATGCTTGCATTCAATAAAGCTTGGTTATACACACCAATCTGCAAAAGATATTGATAGGCTATATACAAAAATATTGCCTTTAGCTACGTAAAAAATGAATAATCTATTCCGTACTTTTGTGATCCATACTTTCAGTATACGTAATTTAACCCACTTTCACGTGTTTATGTTCCAGCAATGATGAAATGACCACCCTTTATTTTGACACCCATGACAGGAAATGAATACAGAACAACAGTTTCTAGTGTGACAGTTGTAATGGTACTGTATGCAGGGTTGGCAATGCATCAATACTCGCTATATCCTTATCACTGTCTGTCTGTCTGTCTGTCTGTCGGTCGCTGCATGTTGAAGTGACAAAAGAAAACTTGAAAACATCCATCATATTGTCATCATCAATCATATAGTGTCAGTGTGTGTGTGTGTGTGTGTGTGTGTGTGTGTGTGTGTGTGTGTGTGTGTGTGTGTGTGTGTGTGTGTGTGTGTGTGTGTGGTGTGGGGTGCCACCAGGACAGTGCAGTGTAGTGTAGTGTAGTGCAGTGTGATGTGTTGTTGTCAACTTGTAACACCCACCTCCTGCTCGGTGTCTTGCTGCTCTGACACTCCTATTTCACTGGGCAGCTCGGCCAGATCTGTGACCCGAATTAGCCCGTCGTGGAGGAAGATCGTCTCCTCCTTGACGGAGAGCCACTGGGACGAATCCACGGCCCCGCCGCCGGAGCCCATCACTGCTCTCTCCTCCGCCGACGAAGAAGATGATACTAGAGGGGTTGTACATTAAAATAAATAAATATAAATAATAATAAAATAGAAAAGTAAAATCTGGAAATATAACGACAGGAATAACGCCCAACGAGCTAGCTAGCCTGTGCTGTGCTGGGCTAGCTACAATAACATATCTATCGGTCGCCCCGTCCACTTAAAGTGATGGTGTATGTGACTGTGTGTGTGTATCTTTGTGTGTGTGTGTGTGTGTGTGCGTGTGTGTGCGCGCGTGTGTGTATGTTGCTAACGCTACGGTTAGCTAACGCCTAGAATAAAGAAAGATACCAAGGTCCGACACTGACGTCACTAGCGGAAATACTTTCACTTCCAACTGGTGTTCTAAATCTGTCAAAAATAAATAAAGACAAAGAAGACATAAGAAGTAAATAATATATATATATAAAAAAAATAGCAACAAAGTGTTGCCTGGTGAAATGAATGAACCATTTAATATAAATCTTAAATGGCAGATCTACAAGCTCACAAAGCAATCACATCATCGCACCATATTATGTGCGGTGACTGACTTCCATACGTGAGCTTGTGTATTTATAGATCGTTTTTCTGCGACCCTAAGAATAATTATTTAATAATAGTTTTTGTCAAGCAAAAAATGGCCTCATGAAATTAATACAAATTTTCACACACTTCCGATTGTTTGTGACGTCACTGTCTCCTCCTTGGAACCTTTATTCTAAACGGCTAGCGCTAACGTTCTACGGACCCAGAGTGGGCGTGACACACACTCTACATGTTAATAAATCCGTTATTTAAAGAACGCACCGTTTAAGAACGACTCATTTCCCCCTGATGAAGACAGGATGGCCACAAAACCCATTCACATGAAGAATGAAAAGTGGACAGCTGCCCGTTATCAGTCCAACCATGGAATTAATGGTTGGCTAAAAGATATACATGAGAACCTCCCAGTCAGTCAGTGTGCGACGCCATGTTTCCAAGGCCAAATGACTGGTGGTCCCAGAATGCACTGCGTCGAGGCGAGCAGAAATGACCTACTCTAAGGAAATGACCTGTCGGTCAAAAAATCAATACAAGTGATTCTATCTAGTGATGGAAAAAAGTACTCAAAATGTTTTACTTTTTATAATAAAAAGTAGCATTACTGCAGTGTAGAATGACCCTGTTACAACTTAGTACAATTCCATAATTAGAAATGTATTTGAGTTAAAGTGTTGGTAGCAAAAGTGGAAGTACTCATTATGCAGAATGTCCCATTTCACAAGATTTCAAATGTATAAAATGTATAACAAATAATTTGGAAATAGCAGATCTTCAAGCTTAGCTCACAATATACATTGGCTATTTTCAAATGGCCAAAATGTATAGGGCTGAAGTGGTTAATGTGTGTTTTGTAATAATAATCTAAGTGAAAGTAACTGAAGTTTTCAAATATAAGTGTAGAGTAAAAGTACAATATTTGGATCCTTCCTAGTGTGAAGTAGAAGTAGAAGTAGGCATATTTGGAAATACAAAATATATATATATATATATTTGGAAATACAAAAAGTACAATAGGACTACCTCAAAACTGTACTTAAGTACAGTACAGAATACTTACTATTACTTTACAACACTGACTATTTATATGTAAATAATAATTAGAGATTAAAATACCTTTATGGGATGGGGGGGGGCATTTCCAGTGCTTGGAGAAAATCTTTTTATTTTTCCTGATTCAAAGCTGGATGATAATAAACCAGTGGATATGACTAATATTTTATTGAGGGTTTGTAGCAAATTATAGGTTAGTCTACTTTGGAGAAAGGAAGAATAATTTAGAAAAATCAATAATTGGATTTACATTGCATATCCTAGGGCGCCCCCCTGTGAGCAATGTCAGAAATGCACTTGAGATGTCTGTTAAAGTGTGTCCTCAAATTGATCAGGAAAAATGAGATTTTAATTCATAAATTAATAACAAATAACAACACATATAAATATATTAAATATGCATCACATCAAAGCCCTTCTTTTAAAAAAAGTATGTATAAGGTGAGGGTTGATTTTCAATACAATACAGATCTAATAATCTGCCATTTCACAGATACAAAAGAATTTAATGCAATTAGCATAACACGTGAGCAATTAATTCAAATGATATGCTAAGCTCCTTTCTTCCTCGGACGAAGAATCTTTCGACAGCGCTTATAAAGACGAACAGGGATCGCTCTTTTCAAATCTCTGTCCAATTTCTGATCTCCAGCTGTGCTTCTTTCTTCTATCTTCTTGAGTGCTTGAAAGAGGCTGGAGGCTTTAGAGAAACCAGAAGCACAGCTACTGTAGAAAGAAATGAATAGAAATATCAATGGAAAGACCCTTTCATTACAACTGGTCACAAAAATGTGTCATAGCTTAAAACCTTTTTCTGTTGAAGCAGTTATTCCCATTTGGCAGGTTTAAACAGTTTTCAGAGACAAAGCCCACCAGGAGAGACCGAAGAATATTCGGCATCCTGAAGTTTTCGATCTGACCAGCTAACCTATAAGAAATACAAAGAGCATTTCACTCAGTCATGACGAAATAGATGAACAACTATATAAGATAAATAACTGTGTGTGTGTGTGTGTGTGTGTGTGTGTGTGTGTGTGTGTGTGTGTGTGTGTGTGTGTGTGTGTGTGTGTGTGTGTGTGCGTGCGTGCGTGCGTGTGTGCGTGCGTGCATGCGTGCATGCGTGAGAAAGAGAGAATGGAGACAGTAGTTCAATGCAGCTGCCAAGGAGGTCACACCTTTATAGTGACCTTTTCAATCCATATTACTATAGGCCTATCGTTGCTGTCAGGCAGAACCTCTTATTTCCATATTTTAACATTTTATTTTGATTTGTGTTGTTGCAAACATAGAAAAATCTCAAAACGATGTGACGATGTGTATCTTTTGAGCTTGTCGATCTGCTACTTTTGGTATTTTTTAATTTGAATCTTGAAACAGCTTTGGACATAAGGTCCAAAGCTGGTTTCCACCCGACAGAGACGATATGTGAGTTTGGGTAACCTGTACAGGTTCATAAATGTGGCATACATTTGTGCTACTTCCTCACCGGCTGGTGCAATCACAGTGATAGACAATCTTTGACTCCATGTTCTGTAGATTATACTTCTTTTCCAAAGGTTGGATTCTGTGTTTACAATCATCCAAATGTTTAAGTGTTCCACAAATTGTCAGATTATCTGCAAATAAATAAATGTATAAAATAAAACATTGATTATCTGATACATTAACCAATTCTTCTATTAGCCGAACTATCTAGGTTCTGATGAACCTGATGAATCTTCTTGGTGAACTCTTTATTCCTTTGAACTCTATATTCAACAAAGCAAAACAAAAACAACAAACTTAAACTTCATTTAGAAAGTCCTGTTTCAGCTTTCAATCAAAAGCACTTTTTTTGCTAGTGGTAGCTAGTGGTTACTACTCTTTGGATTATGTTGATATTTTATACATGAATGCAACAGAATCCGATCTTTGTACATTAGACGCATTATATCATGCTGCTTAATGATTTGTAACAAACACAATCATTCCTCACACATGTGTATGAATTGTGAGTCAGTCATCTCTGGCCATTTCGTTTGTATATACAAAGCTATCTTGGCTGGGGCATCTACCAACTTACATAAGTTCATCACTCACAAACGTGGACAATACAATCTGGGATCATAAAATTATTTCTCATATCATGTTCCCATGCACTGTGAGAACTGAAGCTAGCTGAGTGGCCTGCCTGGGGAGCCAGAGCCCCTGGATTCAATTCCAGGCCAGCAATGTGTCTGAGCAAGGCTCTTTTTAACCCCTAATTGCTCCCAGAGCACCACTCACTACTTCTAGTTGTTAGGTCCTGGTTGTTAGCCTGCATAGAATGGGTAAATGCAGAAGACAAATTTCACATATAAGTGTGCAAATGGCAAATATACATTATACAGTGACAAAAAAACACCCAAAGGAGTGGCGACTATTCTATTTAATCTTCTATGCTAGAGAATGCTCTAGGAATCAATCAATCAACAATACGTTTTGAAGTTAGATTCCATCATTGGAATATATATCAGCTATATATGCACAGTACATATATACCGGTATATGAGATATATATACCAGGCTACATTGTAGCCTACTGCCCAGTCCGCTACTCCAGGCTGGAATTAATACATTTAATTAACACATTGGACATGTTTTTAAATTGATGGTAATTGTTTTAATGCATTTGTTTGTATTTTATTTGTGCTTTCTTGTCTTTCTTTGTTTGTTTTAATGTTTTTATATGTAAACCTATGTACAGTATGCTGCCTGCTTGGCCAGGTACCAGCTAAATCTCAATGTGCTTGTACCTTGGTTAAATAAACTATAAATAATTAAATAATTAAAAACTATTGTAACTGAATGTTTTGGTCTCTCTTTGAGGAATATAACTGATCATGTGAGTACAACTGATGCTATATTGGTACTTCTCACAAACAGTGCAAGTAATATTATAAGTAAATGTAGGGTTATTACAGTGCATTACAGTAGGTCACTTTACAAGTTTACAGCAACAGCAGTTGTTCTCTTGTAGTGTTACTGTTATGTAATGCACTGGTTAGACTCTCCCACCATATACAAAGATCTCAGGAATTTGATACTACCTGTTATCATCGCAGCCATCTCCTGGTTTGTCCCGTTCCGTAGTGGGTAGGTATTTGTCTGCTTTCGGAAGTTTCCATGCTGAGCAACTGGCATTGTTGTTGTTTGTGTTAAAGGTCCAGGCCTTAATTTGAATTTGATGGGTTTTGTAATAGTAGTAGTAGTAGTAGTTGTAATAGCAGTAGTAATAATAGTAGTACTACTACTAGTAGTAGTGGAATTCCAGAAGATTGCTGAAGTCTTTTCTGTGGGTGACACTTTTGCTGTTGATGTGCGAGATGTTGTTTTGTGGTCCGCACAAGGCTTACGCCGGGACTGGAACGTGTCACCCCTCACAGGCAGCTTGGGTCCACAGCGTTGCCGTTTGTTTCCAGTGGTGGTTATTGTGGTCGCTGTGGTGAAAGTTATTTGTGACATGGGTGAGAAGCTTTGTGGCGTGGCTGCTTTCTGACGTGGCTCTATGGTTGCTTGTGACGAAGCTTGGCTTTTGTGCCTCATCCTGGACCCCTTGTTTTTACCTGATTTATTTCCATTTGATACAGTCGTGTTGAATTCGGACGCGGCAGCTGTGACTGCTGTCTTTGGTTGTGATGTCAACATGGCAGTTGTGTGTAACAGGGATGCCGGTGTCTGAGTTGAAGGAGCAGAGGTTGCGGTTGCAGAGGCTTTGCTACTTCTCTTGCATCCTTTCCCCTTCCTCTTTTTCCACTGGAAAGAATCAGCTCTGGATGGAACCATAGGGGTGCATCTGTCAGAGGAAACGGATAGCTTTCGGTGTTCACCTTTGGGTGGGTTTCTGTTTTGAGAAGTCCGGGGCCTCTCCATTCCATCACGCGCCTTGGGTCTTATTGACTTGTGGCCAGCCCCAGTGACATCATATTTGCTTACATCGCTGGTGGAGTTATAAGGCATGGGCTTTTGGAAAACAGCATATGGGGCCTTTCCGGCTACCTTGCACCTATACCGTGTAAATAAACAAGTTAGAAATCAAACCTGCCAAGACAGAAGCTCTTTCATGAACTGCTCTATTTAAAAATATATATATATTTTCACTTTGCAAATATTGACTACGTTCCACACATATTTATCAAATTCAGACTTCAGGTAAACTTGGTATCTCCATTTTTAGTTATATACTGTCATTTCATGCACTGCAATTAGCATTTTACTTCCAAGAGATAATTATAGCATAGAAAATAAAAAAGGGAGGAAAACATATACTAACTATAGTGCAATGGAAAAGGTAGGAAAATGAAATAAACTGTCTCCGGATAAAAGATAGTATATCAATGCATATGCACAAAAGCATCTTATATGATAGCATGCACTGTTTACTGTTGTTTGTTATTGCAGCTATTGTATGCTCATTGTTGAATGACAAGTTAGTGAGTTACTGTGAACCGGAAGTCAGATTTCTTACATAATGTAAAAGCATGTTTGGTCAATAAATCACAATTCAGATTCTGATGACTGCTTATGGCTTTGTTAGTATAATAGCAGAATATCTGGCAACGTATTAATCATTAACCTTTGATAAGAGAAAGATCACAAACGGATAGACATTGATGCGGGTGGAAACAGAGCAGGGGCGTGGCTGCACGGCCTTGGGCATTGTGGCGGAGCTGGCAGAGTGTCAGACATGTCATTACAAGACAACAGACTGCAGGATATCATCGAGCCAACCATTCTAAGGATTCCTCAGTACTAGTACCTATTAAAAAGCATAAGTACTGTAAGTAACAATTTGTCCTTACATTCCCCACCAGTACGTCTCAGTGCATCGTCTCTGCCGTACGACGTGAAAGCAGGGCACCCTGAGGATGTTGAAGAAGCTGTAAGCCACCATGCTGGAGATGTAGTCATTTACACTGTGGAGGCACTGCCGAAACCTAGAAATACACAGACGAAGATTGAGAAGAACCAAGTTATTCACTGACAGTGATATCATACAACATAGTTCACAGGAAAATGTATCGTAGGGAAAGTAGAAGCTTCTCCATGTCATGCATACAGTACCTGATCCATCTTTAGAAAGAAATTAAAGGAACATAGCACTACCAGAGCTCTAGCATGTTTAGCCTATCGATCGTATAATTTAAATACTGCCGACAATTCCAAAGCAATCCGCAATTTAATTTCAGTATGAAAATCTACTTGCAGAGACTTGAAACTTGCATGAGATAGTACTGTAGGTAATCCAACACACTCTATGTCACTATGCTAGCCTATTATCCTCGGTTGTGTTCTTTCATTTTATTGTAACATGCAGACTGAAAAGAAAAGTTGAGGTGGAAATAGTCCCTGGACAAAATATAGATTTTTCTTTAACACAAAATTAAAACATCCAAGTCTGCTTAAGGGCACAGTGATGTTTAGCCAATATTGATTCAATTATTCAAGTAGATTTGGTAACATTTTAATGACTATGGAGAAAATGTATTATTGAACAAATCGAAAAATAAAGCCATTAGCGGAAACATGCTGGCTCTATTATTCATGTACAATACATGGCTGAAACTGTGATTAGAAAATGACTTAGTAATGAATTAGTGAAGCATGGTCCTTTCCGTCACATTAAGAGATGTTGAAAGAGACAGCATTCCTTTTACCTGCCAATTGAAAAAGATGCATGTATAGCCCTTGACATCACATTTCAGGGACAGTGGTTAACCAGGCTATGGCATGTTCACTCTTGATATCCAAAGTTCATGTCTAGGGCTGAACACATAGTTCACTGTTAGTTTAAGTCAAAGTTGTTTAGCCTCGGAAACCCAGATGTTTTTATTTCCAGGGAGAAAGAAAAAGTCTTGGACCGAGTCCACTTCAATTCGGCATAGAGTAGTGCAAACGTTGATCACTCTCTGCTGATTTCTGATCGTCTGCACCTTTGTTAAAGGACCACTTCACCACTTTTCAACCTATCTTCATATAATAGGTCCTCACTAATAATCATGATAAAATGGCACGTTTTTTTCCTACTCAGTCTGTGTCTCATAGGAGGGCTGTGGGCAGTTTAGAAACCGTCCTCCAGTGACATCATCATTAGGCAGGAAACAAGATTTGTTTTACAAAAATGTTTAGATTTTCATTATCGTGAGAACGATGGCTTCCATTTTCACATTGCAACTTTTCAGGACTAGAAAGCCTGCTGTTTCTATTAGCTTGTATTCCCCATCGATGATGTCACTGGAGAACGGTTTCTGAACTGCCCACAGCCCTCCTATGAGACACAGACCGAGTAGAAAGAACTGCGCCATTTTTTCATGATTATTAGTGAGGACCCATTATATGAAGATAGGTTGAAAAGTGGTGAAGTGGTCCTTTACGTTGTTTAATTCAGACAATGTCCTGCGTGTTCTGTCCCTGGCATGTAGTAAAAGTAGGCTATTATCACATCCTTGTTAAATCCATGTCTTGGCACAATGCCAGAACCATCTGACCTGACTCTCCTATTTCGTATAGACAGATGTGGATTGTATTAAATGCCATAACCAAACCTAGAACTCTCACATTGTTCAGACAAGTCTTACTTTAGTCTCAGTTATTGCTTGCAGAAGGTGGAAAGGGTTGCCTGAGGGGTTGAGAATCTGACATCCACTGGGGTAAAGTATTATAACTACATACTGTAGGCTATATATAGTTAAGACAAGTACAATTTTGAGGTCATTTTTTTACTTTCTTTAGTATTTACAATTTCCAATACTTGCTACTACCCCATCTCAGAGGAAAATATTGTACTTTTACTCCACTACAATTATATGAAAACTATAATGCAAGATCTGCTATTTTCAAAAGGTGTTTTAAATACATTTTGAAGTTGTGAAATGGGACATTTTGAATAATGAGTAGCCTAATTTGAGCACTTTAGGTATATTAGTACTTAAGTTAAAAAGTACTTAAGTTAAAAAAAAAAAGGAAGTAGATTTTCCATGTTGATGCGTGTGATGGTATAGTGTACATGAGGACAGACTCACCTCTGGTCACAGTCACAGTGAGGTGATGTGATGGTATAGTGTACATGAGGACAGACTCACCTCTGGTCACAGTCACAGTGAGGTGATGTGATGGTATAGTCTACATGAGGACAGACTCACCTCTGGTCACAGTCACAGTGAGGTGATGTGATGGTATAGTGTACATGAGGACAGACTCACCTCTGGTCACAGTCACAGTGTGGTATAGTCTACATGAGGACAGACTCACCTCTGGTCACAGTCACAGTGTGGTATAGTCTACATGAGGACAGACTCACCTCTGGTCACAGTCACAGTGAGGTGATGTGATGGTATAGTGTACATGAGGACAGACTCACCTCTGGTCACAGTCACAGTGAGGTGATGTGATGGTATAGTGTACATGAGGACAGACTCACCTCTGGTCACAGTCACAGTGCGAGACGGTGTAGAAGTTAGGGTTGAAGACTCCATACTTTACTCTGAAGGCATGGATGGTTCTCTTACAGTGGTCATGCTCACGGCAGCATTTGTCTGCACTCTCAAACATCCCTGTGTGTGCACAAGAAGTTGGCTCATAATCTGTTCACAACATGTTATGGTAGTGGTATATAGTGGTATGGCTTTACTGTGACTCTGAGATAGGTATAGCCGGCTAAATTAGATATTTTCCAGCCCCTGTCAATACCGTACTTTCCATTTTCTGAATATATTTTCTTCTCTTAAGCCTTTTGGCTTTTACGCAATAGAATATCTCAGAATTCCACAGCTTTTGGTGTAGGCGACAGTAGGCCTATAGCCGCTGCAATTACATGCATAATTTTAGTGAGACAAAATAATAAATAGGCTATTATTATCAAGAGAAAGATAAACGAGTCACCAAACGAGAGATAAACACATCCAATTGGCTTTTACGCACAGTACGCACAAGGTATGAGAATGAGATCATTATGACAAGTCCACCGTCCATGACCCTTACCCAACTGCTCGTATCCAATGGCTCTACTTCCAGTGCCACACCACAGCGTCCCTGGAAACAACCATGACCGCTTCCTCCGGGATTTGACCACTAGTTGCGGATCATAAACCCAATTAATGCTCCTTTCCCCTGGCTTGGTAAATTTCAGCCCGTCGGAGGACGAGTTCAAAGCGCAGGGACTGGGACTGTAGTCCGCGGCCAGCAGCAACAGACTGATGTTGAAGCGATTTTCTGTTCCATGAGTGTCTGTTCCATGATCGCACAGAGTGAGGTAACTTTCCGTAACGGCTGGATCATCGCTGATCGAGCAGCTCACAAGTTGCATGTCTTCTGATGACCACAAGCTCTGGTATAATAATGGACGAGGATGGCCGACTCCTGTCGTCTCCCGCAGGAACGTGAGTCGCGTCAGTCCGTCGCCGGCGGAGCTCGTTCTGTGACAGAAGTGATGATGTGAAACGTCGTGAGGCACATCCTGCGGATTCGACAAACTAAGTAATATAAATAATAATAAGGCTAGGATAACAACCGCCAACTCAGCTCTACGGTGCATTTTAATGCAAGTATCGGCTACGAGAGTTGTCCGCTCAAATTGAAATTGCGCGGACAACTCATGAAACCTGATTCCGAAATGTCGAATTAAATCAGCTGGGCTAAATCATTTGAGCTTTTATACCTACAGTTGCACTCTTATCGGCACGTGCTACCAGGAACCGAGCTCAGCTGATTGATGGCTTGAGAAAATGAGAAATGTGATATACGCTTCGGCTCACCTCTCTCAAAAAGTTCAGTTGAACCCACCTGCCGGTTCGATCGCGTGTGTGTGTGTGTGCACTGTGTGTGTGTGTGTGTGTGTGTGTGTGTGTGTGTGTGTGTGTGTGTGTGTGTGTGTGTGTAGCATGTGTGACTGTGTGTGTGTGTGTGTGTGTGTGTGTGTGTGTGTGTGTCACTGTGTCACTTTGAGTGTGTGTGTGTGTGTGTGTGTGTGTGTGTGTGTGTGTGTGTGTGTGTGTGTGTGTGTGTGTGTGTGTGCGTGCGTGCGCGTGCGTGCTGAGCAATTTGATTTTGTATGAAATCTGACGGATGCAGCTATTCTATTTTTGTTTTGCTTGTAATAATAATAATAATAATATAAATAATAAAACTTTATTTGTATAGCACCTTTCATGACATGAAATTCAGCTCAAAGTGCTTTACAGAACAATGGAGAATAAAAGAAAAGCAAGGCAACGACATTAAAAAACAAGCAGTAATGCAGTACAGTGAGGACATGAAAAATAAAAAATACAAGATCAATTAAAGGCAATGTTGTAGAAGTGGGTCTTGAGCTGAGCTTTAAAAATGTCTACAGAGGCTGCCTGACGAAGGTACAGTGGGAGCTTGTTCCATGCCGACGGCCCGTAGAAGCAAAAAGCTGCTTCCCCGTATTTTTTAGTTGCCATTTTTTTGGGCAAAGCGAGCAGGCCGGCGGTGGAAGACCTTAGGGGGGCGGTTTGGGACATATTTAGGCAGGCAGTCAAGTAGGTAGGAAGGTGCGAGACCATTGAGAGCTTTATAGACAAGTAAAATAATTTTAAAATCAATCCTAAAAACAACCGGAAGCCAGTGCAGTGATGCCAAAACTGGAGTAATATGTTCTCTCATCTTAGTTCTAGTTAAAACTCTGGCTGCTGCATTTTGGACAAGTTGTAATCTGTCAGTTGTTTTCTTAGGCAGTCCTGAAAAAAGTGAAGAGAGGAGAGTCCGCACACAGGTTCTCCAAGGTGTTTGCTTTTTATTCAATACACCATAAATAAGGCACTGAAAAAAGTGCATTGCAGTAATCAAGCCGAGAAAAAACAAAGGTGTGGATTAGCGTTTTTGCATCGTCCAAGGACAAATAGGCTCTGATTCGTGCAATATTTCTAAGGTGAAAAAAGGCAATCTTGGTGACATGATTAATGTGTGAATTAAAGTTCAATTCAGAATCAATAATAACCCCCAGGTTTACTGTACTGTTAGTTGTAGGCCTATACTTCTTACTGGAAATGAAGATCCCATTCATTTAGCCATAACCTCAAAGTCTAGCCTGGGGGCTGCTGCTGAGCATCAGGTTGTTCTAATGTTAGGGATGGCACCGTGTCAATAAGGTGTTATGTATCCTAATAATAATAGAGCGAATGTCTGAATGTCTGTCTGTCTGTCTGTCTGTCTGTCTGTCAGAAACAAACACTTATCTCCTCATTGCCTGCACCAATCGCTCCCACTTTTCACACAGGCATTGACCATAATAATATGGAGGTCTTAACGAAGCCATTTTTCCAATAAGATTAATAATGAATTTATTAGTGAATAAAAACCCGTTTATTTGTCCGTGCTCTATCTCCGACCGAGCCACACTATTAGCACACATCTCTCCATGCCAAAATAAATCTGCACGCTCCCACAATCCAGCTAGGCTACTTTTTTACCGACGCAACTGTCATATTTACTGTACAGATATTGTTTTTACATCACCACACGATCATGGAGAATTGTAACTTGAAGAATTGTGTGCCTGTGGAGGGGGTGTGGGACGCATAATTCGATAGGTCACCGTTTGTAGTGTGACGTAGGAAGCGAAACCCAGCCCCGTCGGAGCATCTGTTCTGTGTCCGTGTTGGATGTGAATGACCAGCGACACACAGCCAGGACTGCAGCCGCTCCGAGGACACTGTTTCTGGGCTTATGATCAGTGACACACAGCCAGGACTGCAGCCGCTCCGAGGACACTGTTTCTGGGCTTATGATCAGCGACACACAGCCAGGACTGCAGCCGCTTAGCCGCTATATATAAATGCACCATTTACACTGTCCGCCCCCTCCTCAACCACCTCCTTCGCCGTGCATTACACATGGGCTACATGCACGCTCAAAGCCTGGACACTGACAACGACAGCTTACAGCCCTGCGCGCACCCAGCGTGGCTGCGTGACACACTGAACAGCACGAACACAACGGAATGCTTATCTGTCGGGGTCTCGGGGTGGCCAAATGGAGACGTTTGGAGAAGACAGATCCCGTGCTGTCGGAACAACACAATGACAAAATACATACAGACAGATGCAATGACAACGACACGTTCCTAAATCACACAAAACACCTAATTCTTATCCTGATTATATAAAGAACAAACTACAACTTGCTTTGAAGCCCAAAAAGCCAACCTCCGCGTTCACCGTTTAATAGCTTATATCTCCACGGGCAGCAGACGGTGAGCGGTTAGGGACCGTCTACAAAGTGCAACACCGACCTTGAAAATATTCAATAACTTCCATTTATAGGCAGAATATCACCACCATATTTACATCACACATCAATGGTGTACTTATGATTGTACTACAGCATTTAATTAGCCTATACTTTAGTGCCCAACCCAACTTCCCAAGACCATCTGTAAACAATTCCCCCCCCTATCAGTAATGTGATCTATTACATCACACACTGAACATGATTTGCTGTTTGCATATATTCAGAACGGGTAAGGACTAGTAATTAGTAATTACCCCTTAGAGTCAATCCAGAAACGTGTCTTTACAAGGGCAGGGAAGTGTCAGTGTTTGACTATATTCTTTTACAGTCAGTGACTATAGCAATAGCCTACATAGGGGCCCTTAAACTTTGGAACAACTTGCGTTATGAACTTACAGTGTATGCAAATTATATTTTACGCAGCCTAAGTTTGGAACAGTGTCAGGTTATTTGATACAATAATAGCTGAAATGTTGTGCTTATGCAGACCATGAGAACAGAAAATGGCGAAAAAGCCTACTCCTTATTCAGTGTGAGTATGTATGAGTTTATTTTTACACAAAATCAAATGAACACTTTAATAATGGTCTGACAATTTCTCTTTGTTTTCTGTGTATTTGCAGTGCCTAAAACCCTCATTCTGCAGCCTATAGTATTAGTATGACATGACAGCCGACTATCACCTTGAGAAACACCAGGAGTAGGCCCTATACATTCAATTATGTAAATTACATGTTTTCTTTTTATAATTTCTTTGACCTATTCCTATTGTAGTCATTGAGAATTTCTTTTCTCCAGTTAACAATACGTCTTCTGATGCAAAAACTTGGACACATCATCAGTGTTGCTTCCTGGAATCTTTGGGTGTTTCGGTTCTTGAAACAGACACTCTCCTCCAGGCGTAATCTCTCCAGATGTCACCATGGCTCTTCGTGGTCGCTACCCAGTCTGTTCCTCGTTGTCACTGGTACTCACTTCCAGAAGGTTTCAGTTAACAATACATCTACTGATGCACAAACTTGGATACATCATCAGTGTTGTTTCCTGGAATCTTTGGGTGTTTTTCGGGTCTTGCAACAGACAGGCGACCACGACCAGACCAAGGCTGATCAGACCAAGGCCTGATCAGATCCCTGCTACAGTGCTACAGCACCCACTGTCTCTTGGGCACGTAGAGAGAGTCAGTAGGGAAGATGGCTGATGAGATGTTGGTGACAGGATCTCTGTCATCTCTCCATCTCTTTGGTAAACAGACAATACATATTTTTAGTATCGGAATAAAATCATCTAATCAGATGTTGTTTGTTTCGTCGCTTGCAATTTCACTTGTTACTTGCGCAAGCAGAGCGCGCAAGTAATAGTTTTCATCCAGGCGATGTTTGATGCGTATGCGCCATGCCAGCGTATGACGTAATGACTACTTGTGCTTGATATTTACATACATACATACATACATACATGTATTGTATACATAGAGGCATTACCTTTAATCCTCCCGACACTAAAACATATCGTCATTACGTCACCATCGAAAACCAATTACACCCTGGCATTGGGTCCTTTAATCCACATCTTTATGACGTCATCATTGAGAGCTAGTTGTACCAGTTATACCCTGACGTCATATGCTGCTACGATACATACGCATCAAACGGGGCATACGCAATGTAACCACAGTATACCGCTAATCAACTTACAAATTACATAGAGGCATTTCCTTTAATCCACCCGACACTGATCGACATATACGTCACCATCGAAAGCCGTAGTTTTTACCATACTTCACAATACTACTTTTTTACCTCCAAAAACCTAATAATTCAATATTTCAAACGTTCTTTCACAGAGAAGCTGAGATTTGACAGTTTGTAGCGGTCGACAGTACTTGCGCGCTCTGCTTGCGTACTAAGTCCAATATCTTAACCACACTATCTGCCCTTGAGGGGGTTCTAGGTGGTCCCCAGCTAAATCATGGAGAGTTGGGTAACCAAATGAAATGGACCCTTAATAGATCTTTAATTCTTGAGAGCGTTAAATTAAACCAAATGGACCCATTTTACGCTCTCAAGAGTTAAATTATTGTTAAACATCTGCAGTGCCTATACACGAAGTGTTAACAATTAGAGAATGTGGAATAATTGTTATTTTGATCGACGTTTGCCTATTATCTGCTTATCCAATAACGAAAATAATCTTTAGTTTTGGGTGCCTGGCTCAAATTCTGAATAAATCATGGACCTTGATATGAACCACTGCACAATAGGACCATCAGGCTGAGGCTGTGAGTCACTCTGCTATATATATATATATATATATATATATATATATATATAAAATATGCTATATATACTATAGCACAAACCCTCCTCCTGCCAGGACTGCCAGGGTCCCCTCATGTGTTTTCTTATACAGCCTACTATAGGCCGCTAAAGTATTGTTTGGTGTAAAACTATTTGTTCAGAATTGTCTTAATAAGAAGTGTTTTTTTTTATATAGTTCATGTTATATAAATATCTGCAACTGCAACTCTTGTGTAATACATAGTACACCAGTTTTCTTCTTCCTTATATTATTATTTTTACATTATTTTGTCATAATTCCCATACAGTATACAGTTTAAACTGCTTATGTTTATGTAAATTTCCACACAGGAAATATGAATCCGTTTTTGATCAGGTTTTTATTGATCTGTGTAAACTCTGTAAAATCTTTACATGCAAAGTTATTTGCAAACATACATCTTTCCAGTGCATGCACTATCTATTTACAAATACAGAGGACGAAAAAAAACAGCACACATTCCAATGAATTGGCAGAATTAAATTGAATAGCGCTGTTGTTGATCGGCTTGAGGATATGCCTGCAGGAAAAGAAAACAAATGAAGAGTATGGACTGGTGTGGTCTAAAGTGAGGTCTGGGGGATGGCGCTTCCAAAGGGGTCCCCAGCTAAATGAGTTAATATAGCATCAAAAACAGCTTAAGCACTTTAAACCTAATATATACATTGGATATTTGACAACAGCTAATCCACAAGCTGCACAGCATACCATTACATGATGTGACGTGTTTGTGAGCTTGTGGATGTGCTATTTTCAAAAGATCTTGAAAAAAATGAAATGAAATTTTGGAACACAAATCTTGTATTGGGGTCCCTGGCATGGAACAAAACACATTTCAGATTGGGGCCAAATACATATTATTTTGTGGGTCCTTGACATGAATTTGAGTTTGAGAAGCACTGATCTAATGTGAACAATTATGTCAAGATTATGCACTCATTTGATTTTCAACCACTGGGGGGCAGAGTGTCTGTTCAAGATAAGTGTAGGTGAAAGAAAAGCAATGCATCTCTGGATATTCAAAAAGTGAGCTTCATCTCTTCAATGTATATTAATACCTATATCATGTCAAGTGGTTCTCAAAGTGGCGTCCAGGGGACTAGGCATGTCACAATTATTATACATAATCGCCTTTTGCATAACCGTCATAATCGTTTCCTCGTTGAAAAGTATCCATATATTTTCAAACATGTTCCAAAAAATTGCAGAAATATCAGATCTACAAGCTTACGTGACATGTCATAAGCTTGTAGATAGATCAGCTATTTCTGCTATTTTAGAATTATTTGGAAAGTATAAAATTAAATTATTATAAATGTGTCAGCAATTTATAACTTTTTTTTAAGTTATTTGTCATATCTGCCCTGTGCAATTTGTGATTATGAAGCCTAAAGAAGAAACAAATTGTATCCATATGTTCCAATTATGTTCAATGCAAAGAAACACAATTAAATCGCTAATCGCAGTTATCTGTGTGACAATTAATCGTCAACTTAAATTTGTAATCGTGACAGCCCTACCGGGGACCCATAGGGGGTTCCTGGAGGCCCCCATGCTAAATCAATCAGGACCAAATACATATTCATGAAATGAAAAGGTTTCAGAACCACATTATGTGATTGATAGGGATGGTAAAGATGCTTTCGTTAATGTGCTCAGTTGTCTGGCGTTATAAATCTCTCCTGTTGATCTCGTCCACTTTCATTCACCGACCGTGTGTACAATGCTACAGCAGTTTACCCTAAAGACTGGTTTGTGCAGATTTCACCACTAAAGCATCCTGATAGTCATGCAGCATAGATGCATCTGTTTTACTATGCCCTTTCTTATAGAAAATATCAAGAGGAATGTTATGGGGAAGAAGTGTAAACATTGATTAAATTATAATAGCATTAGATTTCTCTTAAAAGTGTACAGTATATATATATATATCTTGAACCACAAGACATTTCATGCATAGCTATTTTGTTTGCCTTCTTTTCTTCCACTTCTTTTATTTATTTATTTATTTTACATTGGTTTTTATCTTGCAATGTCTGTATAAATTGAGGTCATTCCATTGTGTAAGGTGTGCTTTCCTCAGATCATTGTGATTGCTGAACAGCCCACACGCTTTCGATTGATTGTGAGTGTGGTAGGCCCTGCTTTGGGGGTAACTGGCTTACACCCCGCCCTCAATTTTCAATTATTATATATTTTTTCTTCCGAAAACAGCAGCTCTACAAGCCCACAATGTGTCATATCACGATGTGTTGTGAGCAGGGTTCATCGCCGGCTTGTGCTGGACATTTCTGTTAAATATTTGCCATGATTCGTTACAAATATTACCAGAAACAGAGCTAGCCCTATATGTAAACTAGTGCTGTGGTCCTCGAACTGGGTTGAGGGACCGGAGTTGCTTGATGGTGGTTCGAATGAACCATTACAGGTCTGTAACTCTGAATGTGTACAGAATGGAACATTTGTAAATTTGGTTCCATTTGTACACACATGAGAACCATTAGGTGGACTCCTAATGTGCCATAGTGTCAAATCAGTGTCATACATATTCTGAAGAAAACCTGGAGACTGACGTTCAGTATTTGGGTCTCATGATCAAAATAAAAAAATAAAAGCTTAAATTTGCCACTGACACATTTGTCTGATGACCTATGGATGACCCTGTTGTGAGCTTGTAGAGTGGCTGGCTACGTTTGCCTTGCGACACCGTCGTACGACGACATATGATCAGGCTATGTGGTTAAAGCGGGCCACGGTTGCTCCAGGCACATGGACGTCACGAGCACAGTGCATGCAAGTAAAGCTGCACATACTTATGACATATAGACACTACTTCACCTTCTCTACCTGTTTAAGCGGAGCAGACTGAGTGCTGAGAGTAAGAAATGTAATGCATTCAGTATAAAAAATGTCTGCAGTAGAAAACCTCAGGGCCGTCAGGACGAGCGAGCCACGTGCTTTAGAGAGGTACAGAGCTTAGTTAGCAGAAGAAGAGAAGTCCCTTTTGCTGCCAGCTCTTACCGCAAATGAGAGAAAAAACTAAAACATATATCTCTGTTCACACTGGTCAGTTTCTCGCGACAAAGAGCTAAATCGTTTCCCACAAACTCAAATGTCACGACTAAACAGACTTACAGATTCATAATAAGATAGCCTAATATTGTACTAGGTGTGCTATAAATTTAAGACACAAATTAACAGCAACTGATGAAAGATGTGTTTCATCTAGCTCATATAGTCCATCCATATATGAATAGTGAATCATATACAGACCAGCTTTATCTAATTTCTATCCTAACCTGAGCAATGTATTCAATATGTAAACATTTTTCTCACAAGATTATGTCAGTGACATTGGGCACAGTTGAAATATTTCAAGGTGCATTTGTGTGTTTCATCATGTCTCTGGCCTTGCATGCACATACAAGTGTTAGACTAAATAGTGATGTCATTTCACAGGAAATAAAACATTATACCCCTGCCACAGCCACACTAATGAACTTAATTAAGATTTAATGGAGGTTGTTAAGTGGCTACATAGATAAACACCACAACATATTGCTATTCTTCTTGCCCCGTGCCTGTGAATTTAAAAATGAACTTTCTTTTACTTTGAGTGTACTAAGTTCAGTATACCATTCAACTTAATTCACGGGCCTTTTATGCAACTGTATGCAAAGATGATGAACTTTTTTAGTGTAGAATGTGTAGAAGTGTAGATGCTTTTTAATTATCTATCTTGCACTGATTCAATCCTAAATGTATTTTTTAAGTATGCCATTTTTGACTTTTTAAGTGTGCCATAAATTTCAGCACAGGCAGAGAAACAGTTGGGAAATAGACAGGAAAGAAATAGGTTAAAATATTACATCTGGGAAGGGAAATAAGGCATGGGAGCAATGCCTCTTTTTCTTTTGTTAAGGTATGGGGCAGGGAATAAGTATATGGGCAGAATGAAATGGAGCCTGAACGCGATGAAGATGAAGGTCTCTTGGGGGAGAGGGAGATTTTTTAGTTCATGCAGATTAGGAGGCTAGTGGTTAATCACTAGAGACATGGTTCTCATTCAACAAGGTGTGCCAACGCTCAATCTTTTTGTCCTTGTTCTTCAGGCACTCATACCAGTGCTTCAGATTCTCTCCTTTGCCAGTGATTCCCAGCTGACAGCCACCTTTCACAAATAGGAAAACAAACAGTCAGGCGTGCCCAAGTGCAGAGGAGTTGGAGAATTTAATTAGTTTCAGAAAGTGTCACTGATCAAGGAATCCAAGGAAATAACATACCAATGTAGTCATTGGATTTCCCAATGTCATAGTCCCACACAGAGATGTCCAAAGTCTTCTTGGCCAGTTCAGGGTGTTTGATGTCATAGCCGAATTCCTGAAATGTGAATTGTTCCACAAAACATCAACAAGTGATGCAAAGAGATGCAATCCAATAACACAATTTAAAAATAGCCATTTGTTTAGGCTTTCAGAGGGATTTGGAAAACGAACCTCATTGTACTCTGGATTTAGGGTCTTTTTCTTGGTCTGTGTCTTGTTTTTAGCCTTTTTCCCCATGTCAGGTTTCAGAACTCTGCAAATTAAATATTTGCTGTGAACATTTTTGCACAGCTGATCTGGTGTTTAGGTTGTCGAAACAATCACAGCAATCACAGCCATCACAGCAATCTTGGAACCTACATTTTGACAAACGGGTCAGAATAGCCGTTAGCGTCCATGGCGGCCAGGTGAACACAGCGCACCACACCAACAATGAGCCGACCAAGCTGGGTGCTGTACATGAGGGAGATCAGGATTCGGCCACGTTCCTCTACCTCCGCTCCAGGCTGGAGAGTGAAAGATGAAAGGGTGTGGGAAGGGGTACACAAGTGGGAGAGAAGGAAATCAAATGAGAGAGTGAGAGATGCTCGGGCAAGCAAGCTTCATGAGATGATTTGCATATGCTTTAGTGAGGAATCTGTCATGTTTAGGCACGCCAGTTTTTTAGGCGTTACCTCGTCCTCATAGAGTGTGATGCCTCGAGATGAGCCTGCTGTTGCGTTTTTCTTCGCCTGTGAAGGGAACGAGATGACTGCAGGTTAATTATCAAATCTATATATATATATGGGAATACAGTACCACAGCTGACTGTGACGATTAATTCATGCAAAATTACCTAGACCTATTCTCGACCAACCAAATATGTTGTTCTATTTTTGTACTATCCTTCCTACACCTGTATATTTATAGCCTCAATGCACTTTAACTTTCATCTGGATAATTCCTCACTTGTAGGCAATGGCGTGCACAGATAGACACTAGGGGGTGCCCCTGCCCTTTTGGCAATTTTTCTCTTAAAAAAAACAAAAAAAAACAAAAAAACAATCTACTATATTATTTAGGCCCTCACAATCTAAAGCTATGTTTCTATGTCAGTGGTTCTTCGATTAAAGAAAAATAGCAGACCTACAAGCTTGTAGCGCGCCACTCGGTGGCACGCTATGAGCTTGTAGATCTGCTATTTTTCAATAGCTAAAGCACCAAAATGGGTTCCCGCCCCAAAATGCGCTGCACAAGGTGCCCTTTTTTTCACTTGAGCACCTGCCCCTCTAAATGTCTGTGCACGCCACTGCTTGTAGGTTCCACGTGAACAATATGTATGAACTAATGATTGGTGGCTGACATTGGTTAACTAAGGGCCTGCCCCCTGCACCATGTGTGTACTTACTGTGTTGCCCCCTCGGGCTATATGACCTATGACCTGACGAAGATGACTTACACATGGAAACGTTGTCACTTTTTACCTGCACCCTGTTCTAATAAACTAAGGGCCTAAATCGTCTGAGCTGCTCCAGTGCCTTCTTGTTCTCACAATCAATTACAATTATTTTATTTATTTATTTAAGACTTGGGTTTTTATAAATATTAAAAAAATAATAAAGAGCATGTGATGACTAAATAATAACTACTACATACTAATAGATCATTGGAACACAGGTTATTTTTTTTACATTTCCTGAAAAGTAACCGTTTTGGACATACAAGGTTTCCGCCCGACAGCGACGGCATACCGAGCATACAATGTATTAGGCTTATTTCAATGCAACTTACAGGGACGACTCTCTCTAGACACACACTGAAGTTCTTCGTCTGGTTAAGCTTAAGTTTCTTCAGAGCCACTCTGGTCTCCCCAATGAATTCATTGTGCCCAAACTTGTCTTCATCGCATACAGCCAGTCTGCAAAAATCCAAACGAGAGAGCATTAGTCATTAAAGGTCATCTTTTAACACCAATCCGGTATATGAAGGATGAGGACATAAATTATATGATCATCTGAGCATGACGTGACGTTAAGTGGACAGGTTTATGTTTGATGGCTCGAGGAATCCACCTGAGGGTCTTGCGCTGCATGTCCTCATCTGTAAGTCCGTGGTAGGTTAGCGTCTCATTCCAGTTGGGGTTGCGCGTGTTCCTCAGGGTCTTTGTGCGCAGCTTTGTAGACTGTTGGATACGGGGAGTAGGGGAAATAAGGTCCAGGACCAGGAACTGGCAATATGTAGGCCTATATATTATGTATTATTGCTTAATTATTAAGCACTAATACACAAGAGGCTGTTGTTGTATGTGGGAATTATAATGTTTTGACCATCCGGCCATCAGGGTGCCTGAGGGTGTTAAACACGATGCAAACCGTAGTGCCTTAAACACAATATATTATGGCTTCTTAGCAAAAGATTCACCCTTTTACGTTTTTGTGTTATTTTCGTAACCTATTTGATCATAATACTACAGTGTCACACAAAAGCATCAAAAGTAACAGGTCCGCAAGATCAATGCTTGCAGATCTGATGCTTTTGAATTTGAATCATGAAACGTAACAGTTTTGGACTTATGAGGTTTCTACGAAATGCAACAGTTACAGGTTTATTCATGCACCACAAGGTGTCAGAATTGTGCCTGCGGGAAGCTCTCCTCCTCTAACAGTAGATTGAATCACTGACATGTCACAGATCCTCCATGTCCTTCCAGTCTCCTCCTGTCCTGCCCCTACCTGCCCATCAGATGTCACTCTCCCCTCACGATCCATCCCCCTCATCTGTCATGTGTTACACCTGTGTCCTGTTAGCCTGCGTGTATATTTAACCATTTTAACCATATGTACTTCCTTGACTGGGGTCTCCCGGGGGTCTGTCTTTCTATACTAGGCTCATGTGGATTACGTGGTTAAGCCCTGCTCTTTTGTTGGTCCGTGTCTGATCACCTGCCTGTTTGTTTCCCAGTCTGTCTGCTCATGATCTGTATGTCGAACTCTCGGGATCCGCTCGTAATTTCCGACGGCGCATTAATCTGACAACGTGGCTTCGCATGTGCCGTGCAGTTAGGGTTAGGGACAGGGTTAGTAATGGGGCGACTCGGACCAACGCGCCGTCAAAATAATGACGTTGACCAGGCCTCTCAGTCCGTTGGCCTGCTGGTTAGTCTGTCATTATGTCTGACAGTCTCTCGTGCTGTCTCACTATTTTCCTGACGTGTCTGCCAGCCTGTACATAGGTCTGTGACTGTGCCGCCTGCTGGTATGTTCCTGTATTGTGCCTATGTGAAGAAGGAAACTTGTGGTTTCCTCCTTAAATTCCTGCCTACTCTTTTCTGAGCTTGAGGCCTGCTTTAAATAACAGTGACATTGACCCCCCCCCCCCCCCCCCCCTACCCCAGGTGCATTCACTCACCTTGCTAGCTGGCAGCAGATGAAGCTTCACATAGGGATCTGCCAGTCCATTCGAGTCCATGGGTTTCAGTCCCTGAAGAGACGAGAGAGTGACGAGAGAGAGAGACTGTCCAATTACATCACCTCACATTAAAAGATGTGCATCCCTGGTTTCTTTCAAAATGCCCCCCCCCCCCCCCCCCACAAGGGATTCCCATTGAAAGGAGGTGGCATTCACTGCCACCGTTTAAAAAAGTTTTCCTTTGTACAATATAGTGGTTCGAATTTTTTGGTGACCTGTTGGCTATTATTGTGTTATTTTGTTATGATATGTTGCATTGAATACATAAGTCCACAATGGAAAGAAGTCCCCAGGACTTTCTTTGTGTTATCCCTTTAGCATTAATGTCTGCCTGTATCAGATGCTGTTTGCATTTCTGACTAATACAGTATTCAATCAACTAATCAATCACAGATTGCAACCTTTTATATACTAGGCTGGTACCACCCTAGTATACGGAAGAGAGATGTGGTGACTTATAGGATGATGATGATTGATGATAAGAGATGAGTGCAGTGTACCTTGGCTCTCATGATGCTACAGTGGAGGCTGTTGGTTGCCTGATCATAATGCAGGCTGAACTCTAGAGCACCCAGGGTGGCTGAAAAAGACACAGAGAAAGCATTACATAGAGAGCCATGAAGGCTGTTAGTGCTGGCTGGGAGACTACACTGCTGAACGACATATTATAGGCTGTTATAGCACTGCTTATAGCACTGCTTCTCAACGTGGGACCTCCCCAGGGGTCCAGGGAAGTCCCATAGCTACATGATTGGAATATTTGAATCCAAATGAAATGGACCCTCAGACTCAGAGCGTGTACAAATGTAACCAAATGGACCTGTGAGGGACCCAGAGATACAAGAATCGTAAATGGGGATCCGTGGCCTAATTCGTATCAAACTGGAGGTCCTTGAAGGCTGAGAAAAGTATTCATTTCAGAATTAGTGTGGGATGGTAAATAATGTAAACTATTTTCACATTTTAATTTGATTTTTCCTTTTTTTTCTCCCTTTATTTTTATTTTTATTTGTTTATCTTATCTATCTTAATTGTCTATCCATGAATACGTACTCTGCTGTTGTTGCTTGTGTTTGTATTGTAGGTTTTCTGTTTTATGTGTTTGTAAAAAATCTAAAATAAAGTACTGATCATAAAGAATTAGTGTGGGATGAATTGTGGACATTGGACATCAGATCACTCATGTTTCAGCATACATGTGTTCACAAGATGTTTTTAACACATCATGTGTTCATATTAAGACGTCATGTGTTCATATAGACAAATCCACAGAGGGTTGCCTGGGTGCGGCCATTACTGAGGTGTACCATTAAGCACAGCAGCACTGATTAGCCACACCTGGCCTACGGAGCACCTGCTCCATGGATTACACCTCAGTAATGGCCGCGCCCAGGGCACCCCTCTGTGGATTTGTCTATAACCGAACCATGAAAATGCATGGTGCTCATTCAAAGACTATTGCCTATTACAGGACCCAGCAGGAAATCTCTTTTAAGAAAAGCAACACGGTATATATATATTATATATAATATAAAAGGAATCAAATGAGAATCAGAATCAATCACAAAAGGATTTAGGACACACTGGCCTGGAAAGACCTCCCGTGCTGGATTGTATGAGAAAGCAGTACTCTTTATAATATTGCCTCTATAAGTGTAAACATCCTTTATAATATTGCCTCTATAAGTGTAAACATCCTTTATAATATTGCCTCTATAAGTGTAAACATCCTTTATAATATTGCCTCTATAAGTGTAAACATCCTTTATAATATTGCCTCTATAAGTGTAAACATCCTTGTGTCAAATCTATAGTCTCCAACCGGCTGGCCCACAAGGCCTGTAGTTAAAAATAATTCAGACGCAAAGCAACTATACTACTCATTGGGTTTTACTATTAGAGGTGTAAAAATAGATACCTAGCCAGTAGCCACACACCCACACAGGACAGATTTGATGAGATGGCTAGAGTGGGTAGAGAGGCCATCTGGGAATCAGAAGGTGTCTGTTTGGTCCCTGGCTCGGCTATTGTCCCTCAGCATGACACACCTGAGGCCAAAGCTACAAATGCCTTCTGTAAACCAGTAGTTCTTTGAAGACTTTTTA
Source organism: Protomyctophum parallelum (assembly GCF_964188405.1). Lineage (NCBI taxonomy): Eukaryota > Metazoa > Chordata > Actinopteri > Myctophiformes > Myctophidae > Protomyctophum > Protomyctophum parallelum. The sequence goes on from NC_139710.1 coordinate 47,426,223, forward strand.
GAAAATGTTAAAAAGTAGCAGATGTACAAGCTTGCATCGCTCGGATCTGTGTTAAAAATGCTCGGCAACATAATATGGTGTTGTTTTGTATATTTAATTATTTATGTAATGTCCTCGGGACAGGGTATTCTATTTGTTATTCTTCTAGGACCCCCTCAAAATGAGATGCTATAAATCTCAAGGGGTTATTCCTAATAAAGTTTCAATCATAATTATTGTCAGGACTGATTGATTGGCTGATCAAGGCCATAGAGGCTCAAACTCTATTCAAAGTACATATAGCCTACCAACAGTTAGCTACCAACTCTGTATCTGTAACAAAAGGAAATGTCCTCACACACGCCAATTCCGGAGAGACACAGTGAAACCATTCCTATTTTTTGCAATTTCCGCCTTTCTCACTAGGGGACAAATTCAATCACAAGGGGAATCTGTATTCCATCAGCCCTGTTGTATCCTAAATTATTTGCACCGTTCCGGTAACGCCTCATCCCTCGGGAAGAGAATGAAGGCCGCCGGCTCGGAACGTGAAGTAGGCTAGAAGTGACATGATGACACAATTCTCATCACTCAAGGGGCTAGTACACACACAAATGTCATCTTACAGCTCACATCTCACCATTGACTTCTTTTATTCCCTTCTCTCCTTTGCTCCTAGGATATTGATTTGTGCTTGGATAATGCATGGTGCCTATCATCTATCATCTCCTACCAAGCACAGTGATTTGATTTCTGCCAGGTGCTTCCAGTTTGCTATAGTGCCGTGCGTTGGACAATTTATCAGCATGAAATATTGCCAGGGTGGATGACAGTGAAGAAGAAATCAAACTTGGACATGATTTAACTCAGACTCACAAAAGGGAAATGTCTATGCTGCCAAATTGATTGAATATAAATTCACGGTGTCGTATGATAATAGCCAGTATGATAAGTGATAAAAAATAAAGAATTGTCTGCTTGATAACAAATGGGAAGATATCACTTGAGTCATGCTGTACTCTATTTCATTTGAGGATGACTGGGGCTTTGTGTTTTACAACAAATTCATGGCTTTTCAAATCACTTAAGAGCAAGGTAGGCGTGCCGACAGCAAGGTAGGCGCGCTGACAGCAAGGCCTTACGGCTCGCGAGGCGCACTCAAGCAAGCTGCTACAGTAGGTCAATTAGTGCTCGCGCCAAGCAGCCGACAGCATTGCGTCAACGAGCGAGCCGTCGAGGGTTGGCTAACCGCGTCGGAAAGAATATGATATCACGTGACTCAAAAGGATCGCCCCCCCCCCAACCCCCCCTCCCATTTGAGACACTCACACGTCATGTCAGTTGAAGTCTTCGCACCCAGTTACTTAACCCATTCTGAACGGGCACCCATTTTGGTGTCAGCATCATGTTATGCTTTAGCTATTGAAAAATAGCAGATCTACAAGCTCGTATCGCGCCACCGAGTGGCGCGATACGAGCTTGTAGGTCTGCTATTTTTGAAAAAATCGAAGAACGACTGACATTTTTAGAATCTGATCTCAGGTCAGAATGGGTTAATCAGACCAGTGTGTGTCCAGTCGGAAACCTCGTATGAATCTGATCTCAGGTCAGAATGGGTTAAGAGTGTCAGTTGTCAGTTGGAGTGACACCCAGTCACCCACACACAGCCACAACACTAGTGGTACCACCCAGATTTAGTACAAACATGGGAATGCTCTCATACTACTGCTCTGCCACCAAAATGTGGAATGCCCTGACACCATCCATTATTAAAGGATGTGTAACGCTGGTATGTTTCCAAATTGGCCTGGAAAAAAAACATCTAAGACCTAGAGGGGAGGTAAATGTAATTTCCCCATCTCGTTTGTATATTGTTGATGACATGTATTATATTGTGTAAATGTGGTATGCTCTAATGTTGATGAATTGAATACAGTACATAGGACCACAATGGAAACAAGTCCCCAGGACCTTTTTGTGTTATCCTTTTAGCTTTAATGTCTGTACCACGTGCTGTTTACATTTCTGACTAATAAAGTATTCAATCCATCAATCCATCAATCCATCAATCCATCAATCCATCCCCAACCCTCCTGGGGAATATTGCATACCATCCATGAGGTAAATGCATGGTAAATGATGCATTTATAATAGCACCTTTATCCGAAGCACTTCCACAGTGCGCTTTAGATTCACCCATTAACACACACATTCACACCAAACCTTCCCGATTTCCCAAGCGGCCGCTCTACCTCCTGAGCCACGCTGTAAAACTGAAGAACAGCCATTATGCACGGACATCAGCGAGCTTGCTGAATGAGCAGATGAACAGATGGTGTACTATTGCTACTACTCACCAGTGGTGTAAACAAGGTAACTAAGTACATTCACTTAAGTACTGTACAATTTTGAGGTATTTGTACCTTACTTGAGTATTTCCAATTTCTAATACTTACTTCTACTCCACTACATCTCGGATCCACATTTTGTACTTCTACTCCACTATACATTTATTTGAAAACGTTATAATAGTTACTTTATTGATTTAGATTATTATTACAAAACATACATGAACCACTTCAGCCCTATGGACATTTCAGCCATTTGAAAATGGCCGATACAAATCTTTTGAAAATTGCAGATCTACGAGCTCACAATGTGTCCCAGTGTGAGCTTGTAGATCTGATATTTTCCAAAGCTTTGTATACATTTGAAAACATGAAATGGGACATGCTGTAGTTTAAGTACATTTTGATGCCAATAGAGCGTCGCAGTCCCTCCCACCTTTTAAGCGTCGTACGAAGCCAACTCTTGTCGTGACAAATCATGACAACACACACAATATTTTGGACCAAACACATAATTACAAAGAAGAAAAACAACAAAAAAAGTGTTGTAACCTGCCGTTTTTTTCTACCTTCTAATTCTTTGTTTGACTCGAAAGATTTTGTGTGTTGTCATGATTTGTCACGACAAGAGTTGGCTTCGTACGACGCTTAAAAGGTCTTTAAATAAATACGTTTTGAAATGCCTATGGGAAAAATGCATTGGGATTCATTTCCTGGGCCACTCGTTGTTCTGAAAGGGGGAGGGACTGCGACGCTCTATATCTATACCGTTGTACTTTTACTCGAGTAAATTTGGAATTCCAGATTTACATTATTGATACTTTTACTTAAGCACAAAATGTGAGTTATTTTCCACCAATGTGTACAACTCACTGGCTTCGTCCGAGTCGTAGTCGTTGAAGTCGTCCGTGTCGGATGGGGGAGGAGGCTGCTGTCGGGCGGCTGGGGCCCGCCTCGTCTCCTCCCGCGCTACAGGAGGCGCTGCTGCTGCTGCTGCTGCGACCGATGGATAAGCATCTGGTTCCACTGGACCTGCAACCCATTGATATTAAGTTCGTTGGAGCCAGGAAGTGCTCATCTCAATGGCATAGTTCCAATGTTCGGAACTATAGCACATAGAAGCACCCCGGCTTTGCGGCGAGATCAAAGCGTATTTGGCGACTACGGCTCTGGTTGGAGCGACGTACCTGTCTCCAACGGGAGGAGTCAAGCGCAAGTGCTGAGGGTACACTGTGCTTTGTCTTACAAGAATGTGAAATAGGATAGATAGAAAGAGGATAATTCAAGCTTTCCATAAAGCTGCAATGTTGGTGAGTTTGACGTTGTTTAATACAATCAGATTGGACGTATGGGCTGTCAAGGCCAGAATGTTGTTTTGTGCCACTCAGTATAGGCGTTCCCGCATGTCACATGCACATATATATATATATATATTTTTTTTTTTATATACATCACGATGAGTCCTGTGCTGTTGCTCACCTGGCTGGGTACCGGTGGCGGACGCAGCCGCCGGCGGCGGTGGTCTGGAGCTGTGGACGGGCACAGCCTTCTTCATCACCACAGGGCTGGCCTGGCCTGCACCGCCCCGCGCGTAGCCTCCCGGAGCAGCCCCGCCTGCTGTGGGTTTAGGGGCCACAGGTGGTTTAGGGGCCACAGGTGGTTTAGGGGCCACAGGGGGGTAGTCGGCGCCTGCACGTTGTGGTCCTAGACCGCATGCACGAATGCGAATTAGCATGGGTTCGCCCCACCACACACATGCGCTCTCACAAAAATCATGCGCGCGCGCACACACACACACACACACACACACACACACACACACACACCACTTCCCACCTCCACTGCAGTTAAATCTGTAATACCCCCCCCCCCCCCCCGTCTCTCTGGATACTTTTGAAGTTGCAGCCTTTCGGGTTGCACAGGCATTGACCTACATACAGTGCTATAGACTGCCTATATATGCCTATAAAGCCTATACGCATTTTCTGCACTTCCTGTCATGTGCAACATGCCACATTTCACAGGTAATTGCATACAAAAAAGCGTCCGTTTCTTTTCTTTTCTTTCCTTTTTTTCTCACACACCTCCCCGTGTCACAGCATGCACTTCTCAACATTCTAATTGAGCCTCTGCGCCTCATTCCTATCCCTCTGCAACAGGAGGCGGGGCTGACAAATTTGGGAAGCGGATCAAAGGAAAGATGGTTTAAAGTAATGAGAAGAAGGATGGGCTGGCGAAGGGGTTGGTTTGTGTGCGCGTGTGTGTGCGTGTGCGTGTGCGTGTGCGTGTGCGTGTGCGTGTGCGTGTGCGTGTGCTGCTGCTGGGTTGAGAGACTAAAGAGGTGGTGCTTAAGGAAAATGGCAAAGCTCTGGAGGTATAGACATAATCACAAAGGTGGAGTAAAAAGGTTAGAGATCTTTTAATGGCTGTTGAAATAACTTGCCTGTTACAGCCGGCTGCTGAGAGGCGGCGGCAACCTGAGACTGACCTGAAAAGAAGTTCAAAATGGTAGAAAGGATGGAGAGAAAGTTAAAGGCTTTTGAGCAAAGCAAAGGGCATGAAAAATATAGCCTCTATATGTCAGACTATATTACTCAAACAAATCTGGGCCCCTTCTTTATTCTCTCAGTCTTTCGGTGCACTATTAAGGGACAGGGGGAGAAAAATGAGTCTATAGCTACCCTGGGGCTGTGGTTGGGATTCAGACGCTGAGGGCCCCTGGGGGTCTGCAGCTCGCTGGGCGTTTGCCTCTGCGGGTTTGGAGATTGGCATAGGAGGAGGTAGGAAATGCTTAGGGAAGCCTTTGAAGAACCAGGCACCAGACCTCTTCCATACCTTGGGGAAGAAAACAAAATATTACTGTCATATAAGGCTTCCACGCAGACATGGATACACTTTAGTTAGATTTTTGCATTCAAACCAGATTAGATTAGATAAGAATAAACACTTACTTATAGGCCTATAGCACTTTTCTATAAACATGTTTTTTTACAAAGTGCTTCACAGTTGAAAACAAATCTCATAAGACTGCCGACATACAGCATTATGTTTTGTTCAACATTTTGTAGTCAAAATGGATTAATAAAACAATAACAATAACTTCATTAGTAAAGCACTCTTCTATGAATACATCACAAAGGCGACACTTGCCTCCCGCTGTTCCTTGCAGATCTTGCAGAGCCACACGGAGCGTGGCCGGCTGTTCGTTTGGATTCCACACTTTGTGCACATGTTCTGTGGGAGGTGAGAACATCAAGGTTATCAAGTTTATATACTGTATACGTATCGTATGGCTCGTAACTACTTTCAACCTTTTCAGAATATCTCTTGTACAACAAAGTATGAAGAAAGAAACCTACAGGGGACAGGTGTGTCGGATAAGTAGGAAAGAACTAGAATGCTGCTTCCTTACAGAATGTATTTAAAGGGATTGTGACATTAAAAAAAAGGTTTTGGAATTTTTCTTATTTTTTTTTAGGTTTTCTAATCTCAATTGCACCCAAAAAACATGAACTTTTAACATTCAGTAGATTTTCTGTGATCTGGGGTTTTCTGGCTCAAACAGGTGCTCTGATTTGCCGGCAGTTTGTGATGTAAGATCCTGCAAATCCCATATATGTCAATGGGATTTGCCAGCAGATGTCACTGTTTTCACTGTTTTGCCTGTTTTCATTGTAGCTCAAAAGGCTTCCAAACCCCAAAGAAAACTTCAGACCACAGAAAATCCACTGAATGTTCAAAGTTCAGGTTTTTTGGGTGTAATTGAGGTCATAAAACCTAAAATAAAAAATAAAAATAAATGAAAATGAATGTCATAAAACCTTTAAGCAGCAACGTTTCAGTCGGTCAGACTTTCATTTTGGGTATTAATGTGCGGGATTCCAGTTTTTCGTATAAAATAAGGGAATGGGAACATTTTGCCTTTTTTCAACATCATCTTCATATGGGTCCTGACTAATGCTCACTAATAGTCACTATATGGTACAGTTCCATTGCTGTGTACACTCTCTGTGTCTCCGGGGTGGACTGTGGAGGTAAAATCCTTTGCCATCATCTGTGGTCATTTCAATATGATTTCAAACCTTTTAATTTGTTTTTGTTTTATTGATGCAAGAACAATGGCTTCTAATTCAGCATGCAAAATTAGCATGGATGGAATGATGATGTCATTGGTAGGCAGGTTTCTGAGCTGTCCACCACTGAGACACAGTATGCTATACTGTAAATGGAAATTATGCTATAATGTCGAGCCCTGAGGCCCATAGGGCAGGAGCCTATATCCTGTTTCCTTAGCACTGCGTTACACCCTCTGGACATAACGCTAGCATGTCGCAGGGGCTTAAGACACACGCATACTCCACTTTTAAACACTGCAGGCGATAACCTGCTCAATGCAGTGATATAAGCGACTCACTGTTGATCCCAACACATCTCTCTGTATGGGTGGGCCTTTTCTCACCCTTAATAGGGCATTCTTTTTGCTAGCTTCTGAAGGAGGCGGTCGCACTTCTTTGATGTTGCAAGAAAGATGTACGTATTTGGCGCTGCACTGTGGCGACATGGACATAAGGGCTACGCTTGCATGCGGGCCCTTTGTCTAAGACACATTTCTTCCTCGGGAGAGAAATAATAAAGAACCTTGAACCTTGATAGTAGTGGCGTATACAAACATTTCAAAAATCAACTAATTTAAGCCTAGAATCAAGCCATACAACGTCCTGGTGAATCATGACCGTAAAACCTTTGATTCTGTAAAAAGAAAAAGAAAAAAAAAGGGAGAAATTGTATAATTGATGATGATGATGAACCAGGATCCTCGATGGCTTAACATAATTGATATATAAACACTTTAGGAAACCTTTATGGAGAAAAATGCATGGCCTGTTTTTGAGTGGAACCACAAAATGACTGACTCCACTGCTATGTCCTGGCCTATGCTGAGTGCCAAGCACTCATACCCATTTCTTTGGGTATGAATGAATGACCCGGCCGGGGATCGACCCTGTATATTCTCAGGGCGGACAGACACTCTGACCACAAGGCCACTGAGCTGCATGGCTTAAATAATGAGCATCTGTGAAGACCAATTATATGGACATAAGGTTGAAAATGGGTGGTGCTCCTTGGTTAGAACCATTTAAGGCCCAATAAAACAATACAGTTATATGATGACGGATTGTGTTTCGTAGATAGGTTTATTGGACCCTACAGCTGCTGCATGCCCGCAACACAGAAGGTTTTGTTCTGTTGCTCATTAGTCATTATAGCCAGTGGTGGAAAGTAACTAAGTACATTTACTTACTGTCTGTACTAGAGTACAATTTTGAGGTATTGAGTATTTCCAATTTACAATAGACTACTTTTACATCTACTCCACTACATCTCAGAGGTGAATATTGTACTTTTACTATACATTTATTTGAAAACTTTACTACAGTAGTAACTTATAGGTTCTTCACTTCAGCCCTACATTTCGACCATTTGAAAATAGCCGATCTACGTCGCGATGCGACTCATTGTGAGCTTGTAGATCTGCTATTTTAAAAAGATGTATACATATTCAAAAACTTTAAATGGGAAATTCTGCACATACTGGAATTTATACGTAATAGAGTAGGTCTTAACCCATTCTGACCGGGCACCCATTTTGGTGTTAGCATCATGTTATGCTTTAGCTATTGAAAAATAGCAGATCTACAAGCTCATATCGCGCCACCGAGTGGCGCGATACGAGCTTGTAGGTCTGCTATTTTTGAAAAATCGAAGACACTTTTAGAATCTGATCTCAGGTCAGAATGGGTTAATAATGAAACTGTCAGGATGTAATAGACATTTTTTTAATCTGATCTCAGGTCAGAATGGGTGAAATTGCAGTATTGCTACTTTTACTCTTAGTAAAACATGTGAGTACTTTTTTCTCACCCACTCAGTGGTAATTAACCCGGCATGCAGTTCTCCTACTGTACTGTACCTTCTTGCAGTCCTCACACACCACCGAGCTGACCCCGGGCGAGCCCAGCTGCTCCCCGCACAGCAGACAGCGGGACACGCCGTCTCCACACACCGTCTTCTTCATGTCGTCCAGGCGGTTCACCAGGCGCCTGCAACGGGATGGCGTGAGTGAGTGCGGAACGAAACAAAATGCATTCCTTTTGATCACCTCTCTTCTCTATATAGCTGGCCGTGTGTGTCTCTATGTATGTACAGTATGTCCCTATGCTATGTAGTATGTATATTTCCGTTTAGAGTACTTCAGTGTAAAAACAGCTGCAATACCGCGGGCTGACATAAAGTGTCACTGTTGAGAATCCTAACACGCTCGCATGTACGCACGCACGCACACACACGCACACGCGCACACACACGCACAGACCACTGCAGCACACACACACAGCCTACACCGCTCAGTTTGCACAGGTGTGATTTATTTTGTATTTCAAGGACTTAAGGTTTTACAAATGGATTTTACAAATTTGTACAATAATGATTAATGATTTTACAATAATTTAGAGGTGGACCCCCTGCAAAGCCCCTCACTCACAGGACCCCCGGGGGTCCCAGGACCTCCTCGTTAATAACCACTGCACTACACAGTACATAGAGTGTCATTGTTGTAGAGATTGTCAATCTGAGTTTTAACAAGAAATCTGCCTTTGAGACACACTGTGATTTCCCCCCCCTTCCTCATATCCCACTGGCATTTAATTCAATTCAAATTCAACATACCATAACACCTCCTCCACTCCTGGAGAAAAAAGCCTGTCACTTCATACACTCCCTCCCACGCGTGTCCACACATCTTTGAACAGCACAAACTCTTCACACATTATTATCATCTTGGGTTATTGCTTCGCCACCGCGCCGCAAGACGAGCCGTCGATCAGCGTGTGCATGTTTCTGGACCCAGCATTGGCTGGATTATTACCTTGGTGAAATCTGACCTGAGATCAGATTCATACGAGGTTTCCGCCGGACACACACTGGTCTGATGAACCCATTCTGACCTGAGATCAGATTCTAAAAATGTCAGTCGCTCTTCGATTTTTCAAAAATAGCAGACCTACAAGCTCGTATCGCGCCACTCGGTGGCGCGATATGAGCTTGTAGATCTGCTATTTTTCAATAGATAAAGCATAACATGATGCTGACACCAAAATGGGTGCCCGGTCAGAATGGGATAAGCTCTCTTTCCCTCTCCAGGTTCTTGGCGACTCGATCTGTCTCCCCTCCCCCACCACCTATCTCGTTCCAAAGGACCCTTAAAGAGTCCATTTTGGTTACATTTGTACACTCTCGGAGTTAAATTAACCCTGAGGGTTTTACTGTGCACACACAGCTTTCTCCATTGCACCCCTCCCCCCCATTTCACTCCGTCCCTCTGAGACCCCTTTTCCACCGGTTGGTTCCCAGTGGGAACCGGTTCAGTTCTTTTTGGTTTTTAGTCCATGAGCCAGAGGTCCAACATTTGTGGACTTACTATACACTATATTAAATTGTTTATAGGATCAATACAAGTAAATAAATACATGATAACCCTTCCACAGTAGTAGCTTTTTCATATTTTCGATTATTTTGCATATTTTCCTACATAATGCCTCATTTGCATATTAAAAAATGTAAAATGTGTAATACAATAAATCATTGTCTTCGTGTAAGTACTTAATTGGGGAAGTTTCATGGTGATAACAATCTAATATAGGGTATGGTTTTGCCCACTCAATTCATAATTAACGTTTCAATTTTGGAGCTCTGGCTCATGGACTAAAAACCAAAAAGAACTGAACCGGTTCCCATTGGGAACCAACCGGTGGAAAAGGGGCCTGAGAGGCCAGGCATGGTCATATCACTGTGTAGATATTAGTCTAGAACTTGGGTGTGAAAGATGCATTTCCAAGGGGCAGATACAAACATAGATGGTAAATGGTGCATTTATAGCACCTTTATCAAAGGCGCTTTACATAGATTGTGCATTATACATTCACCCATTCACACACACACATTCATTCACGGACTTGAACTCATGCTTCCCTCATGCCTGAGTGTCCAAGTTGATCCTTTACACCTGACAGGGGGGGAGTTTCCCTGGTTGGACGTAGCGCGTGGAAGGAACACGTTATTCCAACCAGTTCCTTTCCCCTCCATCAGGCGCCCCGGCTGGCCAGGGGGAGGCAGTTTAGAGACCAGGATTACTGCATGTTTTTGTGAGGGTATCTACCCTAGGGGACACGGGGAGAACATGCAAACTCCACACAGAAAGGCCCTTCCGCCAACCACGCCTTCGGGTATGGGCACTGATGACGCGGAGGAGGAAACACGCCGCCAGCACCCACAGTGCCCCGAGCAGGAATCGAACCCAGGACGGTCGGAACCTTCTAGCTGTGAGGCGACAGCACTACCAACTGTGCCACCGTGCCCCTGCAGTGTCTTGCTCAAGGACACTTCGACACTAACTCTGGGGGAGCCCGGGTTCGAACTGGCAACCTTGCGGTTACCATCCAGCCACTCTACCCCTGAGCCACCGCCGCCCCCATATTCAAACGTCACAGCCAAAAAACAAACAAAAAAAAAGCTACTTTGAATAGATAATAGTAATATTGGTCACCCACACAACTCACAACTCTGGGGTGAGCGAAATGTACTTCAAACCGAGGAGTGTCATGACCAATCTGCCTATCTGGCTATTTTTCCACTTTGCAGATTTGTCTGGTTTCCAGGCTACAGTCCATGGTCCTCCTGGTAAGGGAAATCTCACCCAATCCTCTCCTGCTCCATGGCCTCCATCTTCTCAGCGCGGGCGATCACATTGTTTATAATCTCCTTCTCTTCATCCGTCAGGTCTGGAGCAGGTCCTGATCCAGGGCCCGGGCCCGCCTGCATGGTCCAGTTGTCCCTGAAAGCCACAGACGTGGTTATTTAATCTGCAATGACTTGTTGGGGCGACAGCTATTGTTTGTTTTCCATAGCTATTATATTTTGTATAATCGACTAAATTAATCATTTATTATTTAACAAAATGTGGTTCACTGGCTTCCTTTAAAACAGGCCACTTGTCAGGCAATTTATCACTTCTCCCTTAAATAATATTTAAGGGAGAAGTGATATATTACCTCCCCTTTTGGCCTCGACAAGGTTGTGAACTTGTGACCCACCACCCTCTTTCCCCCAATCCCCCCTTTTCTCTACTCACAATCACATCATGATTTATGATTTATGATGATATTGATTTTTGACTTAAACATTGTATAAATGGTGTCACACAAGAATAATTAGATCTGATCTATACAAGCTCACAACTGTATTTCTAAAATAAATGAATATTAAAAAAAAATACATAAAAAAAAAATAATCGATTACATTGATTTTGATTAACTGTTACACCCTACACGAGTGTCTCCTTGCTTAACAGGGAGCTGAATATACTCAAATAATGTGCACTAAACACCCACAATTAATACATTCAATACATTCAGTGTTGAGACGACGACGACGGGTTAAATGTGTCGGATGAAAACCCCGGAGGCAGGAACATGGTAGAGTAACTGTACATACATGCTGTACAGCGATCTTTATGTGTGTAGTGAGTGAGTAATGGACACATGCACATTGTGCAAGCACGCTGCAGTAACCCCCTGCTTTGTAGGGCTATAGCTTGTACACAAATCATTCATGAATAAATATGCATTCACACCGCCTGCATCCCCACATTACACCATTATGCTCCAGTGTTGTCAGAGTTGATATACTGCACACAGCACACACTGGGATATGGAGAGATAAGAGTTTGGGAGTAAAGAGCTTTTCAACTCACTGCTCCTTATCGCTGGTGATCACGCGTCGAAAGGAGGCGGGAGAAGAGGGGGGGGGGGGGGGGAGAGAATACACTAGATTAGTGCCAGAGAAAAGGGATGCGGAGGGAGGCGGGGGGTGGCTGGTTAATAAAACCACACAGCAGCTTTTCATAGTGATTATAGCACAGCGCTTGCCGTGCCCGAGCATACTGCTCTCTCTCTGCCACCCGCGCTTACTTGGCATGCACCACGGTCCTCTGCCTGTCGTTGGACACCCAGCGATCCGAGCTGCCGCCCATCACCGCGTCCGTCATGGCCGCTGCACTGCACTGTCACCCAGGCTGTAGGTGGACAGACAGACACGCACACGCACACGCACACACACACACACACACACACACACACACACACACACACACAGAGAGACATTAGAACTACATTTTATACCTGGTGTTAATAATAATTTTCAAAAATGACAAAAATAGCAGCTCTAACAGGTTGCTAGTATAGATCAGAGGCTTCACCGCATGCGACACTGTCACACAACCAGTAGTGTAAAGTAACTAAGTAGGCTACTCAAGTACAATTCTTTATTTTCTTTAATAGCACTTTTTATGCCTTTATTGATAATGAAGTGAAGTTAGAGAGGAAATGGAGTGAGTGTGTGGAGTTTTAATGTTCTCCCTGTGTCCCCTATAGGTACAGTACAGCCTGCAGTAATCCTGGTCTCTAAACTGCCTCCCCCATGGTCAGCTGGGGCGCCTGATGGAGGGGAAAGGAATTGGTTGGAATAACGTGTTCCTGCTACGGACTCACCTATGAGGTGAGTCCGTTGCTCTCCCCAGTTTTGCAGAGGGTGTGTAGAGCCCAGGGTTGATTAGATACTTGACACCGTGAATGGGTGAAAAGATGGGTTACAAAATCGTGGGATAAAAACAGCGGCGCCGTCAGGCCACACATTGGAGCCTAGGTGACCGGACCATTACGCCGCAGTGGCCCAGGCCCTTAAGTACAATTCTGAGGTATTTTTTTTACTTTTAGAGTATTTCTCCATCTCAGAGGCAAATATTGTACTTTTCACTCCACTACAATTATTTAAAACTTTGGTTACTAGTTACTTTCACTAGTAAGAGACCACACCTTCGCTCAAGATCAACAGTTTATTGAAACAGAATGAGATGAATGCATGGAGTGGAGTGAGGAACCCAAGGTAGGGCGAGACTCAGGGTGGGGGCGTAGTCTCTGGATCTGACGGTCATCTTTGCTCTACTCGGAATGAGCGGTTGGTCGTCTCTGCACCGTCACTGCCCCCCCCCCCCCCCCCCTGGATTCCTAGAGAATCGAGGCGGAAGGAGGAGGTTGGGGTGGAGAATAGTGAAAATAGCCGATCTACAAGTGCAATACTCACAACTCATGTTTGGTCTGTCGTGGAGCAGAACAAACAACTTGGTTGAGAGATCGCAGGTGTATTTATACTGTGGTGATTGCACCGGGGATTGGCCAGGTGATAATGAAAGGCAGGTGAGTTTGATAAGGAGGGAGGAGTTGTTGATAATGAGGGAGGAATGGTTAAGGTCAAGCGGAAGGAGGTCTCTTCTCCCAAAACTGAGTTGTATAAATACAACTTCCCTTGTAGATTTCGATTTATTATTATTACAAGATCTGCTATTTTCAAAGCATTTTTAGACATTTGGAAACTTGTGAAATGGGACATTCTGTAAAATAATTTTACTTTCAGTATAATGCAAATGCGTTTGTACTTTTACTCAAGTAATTTTAGAATTCTGGACTGGAGTATTTCTACATTGCACTATTGATACTTTTATTTAATTAAAAGAATGTGAATATTTTTTACCACCACTGTCATACAAGGGTCCATTTGGTTACCAACTCCATCATCTAGCTGGGGGACCACCTGGAATTCCCTCAAGGACCACTGGTGATCCCCATACCACTGGTTGAGAACCACTGAATTAGATAACTGCACCTTGTAGTTATATCTTGCAATGTAATCACTTATCACATCTTTGCCACAAAGACCTGAAGGTACTTTAATATGCTTGCTGGCAGGCAAGCAATAGCAATCTGGGAGCTTTATCTCTTATGCTTATGCAGCACTAACGTGAGCACAAACGACCGTAGCTCTGTTCTCTCATCATCGATGACATTTGCTCCCGAAATGGCGAAATCTGTGAGGCAGCTATAGTGCTGACCTCACATTGGCTGGACACCAGGTGCACTTTCTCTTATTGCCTAAAGACCCATTCAAATCTGATGCAACAATGTATAGGCCACGGATTTACAAAGCAAGAGTGATCTGTGTTTGTACTTTGTAGATTTGTTGTAATATCGACTGTCAAATTGAATGGCCGTCAAAAAGCCATCAATCTTACTCTTTATGTATCTAAATCTCACAATCAATATCAACTTATAATGCCCATATAGTCCACTACGTATATGATGCAACGACTTAGCAATTCCGAGATTGCAATGACAAAAGAGAAAAGCGATGAAGTCATTGTATCTGTGTGAGTGGGTGCTTGTGCAGCTTAGTTAGTGCAATACTTCGATAGTGAATATCATATTCACACAGTGGGCATTTCGCTATTGTTATGGGGGTGCGACATACTGTAAGAGCAAAATGCCACCATGAGAATCAATATAGTCAATTGGGAGTGGTTCTGCAGTAGACTCGGGAGAGGGGACATCTCCCTGGGGAATGAGCCAGGAGCCTGGAAACTAAAGGGTCCCTAAGGGTCAATTTGGGTCAATGTTCACACATTCAGAGTTGAATTAACACCAAGGATTTTACAATGTGGGACATAAGGCCAGTGTGGGCCAGTCCCCCTTCCAGAGGGACTTTGATGTACCGTGTGCTTCCATTCCAGGTAAACA
The DNA here is from genome assembly GCF_964188405.1 of Protomyctophum parallelum. Classification (NCBI taxonomy): domain Eukaryota; kingdom Metazoa; phylum Chordata; class Actinopteri; order Myctophiformes; family Myctophidae; genus Protomyctophum; species Protomyctophum parallelum. The sequence goes on from NC_139710.1 coordinate 47,441,233, forward strand.
AAGCTTGCGATGAACTGTGTCGAGACCGGTGAGAGAACCACCGTGGGTGGAGAGACTTGTAGGAGAGGACTTAAGAGAGAGCTTAAGGATAACGGAAAAGGGAAATCAATAGGCCCCATTTGTCTTCGGTTTCTTGCGAGTGAGCCGTCCATATAAGTCAAGACTAGCGGGAAGGGATCGGAAAAGAGAGAAAGACAGACTGAGGGAGGCCATATGACACGTTAGTGAATTCCACTTTCTATTCTTAATCCTATAACCACACATACAACTAAGTGCTGACAATGAGGAGAGCCTCTCGGCCTCGTGCGTGTTCAACCGTACTAATATGCTCTATTACATATCAACCCACGGTTCTGTCACGAACGCATGTTTCTATATTGCCAGCAGCACTCACTAAAAGAAAAAAGAAACCAGCAAATGTTGCTATAAATAGACAATATGGGTGTGGGCAGCTCCCTGATACTACTGCCTCTCCTCAATGGTGAGGAGAGAGAGGAGTGCATTTATCTTATTCTCGCACCCTGGGGGTACATTACTCTGACTGTATGCATCCCACACACTAAGCCCGGCCACCCTGACTCTGTTTCCCTGCATAAGAATGAATTATCCCCCTTTTGTTCAACATGATTGTCCTGGGGAGATTGATGGAAAGTACTAGAGTACTAGAGAGGCATTCAGTCGCAGACAAGACAGATAGTGGATAACCACTCACCCCGACGAGACACACAGTTCTCTAACTAACCCAAAGGATATAGATGTTGTTTTTGTCACAGAAAAGTGACCCTTGCTGAAGAGGGAACAATCTTTGTAGAAATTGCACCGAAAATATTTAATAGATGAATGAATGACATCGCCTGCATATACTGAATCTCTGACATATGTCAGTCAAAGGCATCAGCCAGCACACTGCAGTTTCATAGAGCAAAACCTTTTAAATGTTGAAAATACAACTTTATAAAATATGGTAGTCAATGTGTAATTGCACGGTTGCGTCATGATTGCTGTATCCTTGAAGTGACACGATTGAACGTGCGTCATCTATGACTCTGCCTATACACACAGTCCTCCTCGTCATAATATGATGACTCAGACAGGTGATATCCTCTAAAGAGCAGGTTGGTGTTTGCTTGCGTGTTTCAAAAGACAACTTGAAGCTTAAGCGAAGATGGCCCTGGAGGCAACAATCATCAGAGCGGGACCCGGGAACCAACAGCAAATCAGCCGTCTCTCTGGGGTAAATGCACTCTGGCAGAGCAGGAGCAAAGCATATAGTGAGAAAGACCAGACGGTGACTGGAGGAAACACCACCAGAGTGGCAGTGATTCAGATCGGTACTCTGACTCTGCAGCATGTGTGACTGGACTGACAGGTCTTCACTGGACTGGTCCTCATATGCTTTAACACGGTTTGAACACTGGCACAGACCCTATTCTGGGGCAAAACCTTGCACAGCATGTCACCTTGCGACGCATTGTGAGCTTGTTGATCTGGAATTTACAGTACAGTGAAAACAGAAAGGCCCCAAGTATAGAGCCATGGGGGACTCGAGTCAATTAACTATGGGGTTTAAGTGGTTAAAGGATTATGAAGCCGTGGCATTGTACTGTAAGTCCACCACAGTCCACATAGCTGGAGCTTCTCTGTAGCATTTCATATGTGATATGTGATGGGGGGGGTAGAACCAATTTAGAAACCCACAAGTCACACAAGGGCCTGAGAGGATAGTCAATACAAATCTGCATCACTGCAGGATGCACTTCAGGGACGTGGCACGCAACTCCCAGGTCCCAGCGCATGCCAAACGCAAAAACATGTTCCACCCATTTTTAGTAACATGTGACCTGCATTCCCCTTAGACACACATGGCACTAATGCATACATTGCGCGTGACTAATAGCAAGCTTAATGTGTTATCTGTCACTTGCACAAACTGTACCTGTCCGTGATGTTTTGTAGGAGTTGTAACGGAAGTAGTAAATCATTCAAAGACCACGCCTTCAAATTAAACATCATTGTAGGGAATGTTTAATTATTGAATATGAAATAGATACAAAGCCCAAATGACAGACAGCTAGACATAGCGAGGTGTACACTTCACTAAGCATGTTTCCATAAAGCTGTGGTTTTGTGCAATAAGGCTCTTGCGAATAAAATCCTGAATGGAAACATCTGAAAATGCGAATAAGTCTTCCCTTTTCGAATAAGTCCTCTTTTGCGCTTGCAGGGGGTGGATTTTTGGACTATTTCGAAAAAATTAAATGCGCAAATGGGGTGTGGAAACATGCACTTATGTAGAAAAGATTTAGAATTAGAAAGCATTGAACTCGCATTATATCGCTTTTGAACAGTTGGAAAAGACAAAAAGGTGCGAGGTTATCTGTCTGCAGGCTCTTGCTCTCCCCCGGTGAGAGCGTTGATCATGGAAGGGATATTTCTCCAAAACAGCTCAGAACCGATGAGGGGAGACGACAGAAGCATCAACACGGCCAAAATGGGAATTTATTGTCATCGGCGCATCGCGTCCATTCACAAACGTCGCAGGGGTCCCTCGTCCCTGTACTTGAAAACTAACCAAACGCCAACCAGGCAGTCCGTGTATAATATTTTTGTATAGCCTAAAAGAACGTCAAATGCACCGTGTTAAGAAGCACAAATCAGACAACTGTGTGTGTGTGTGTGTGTGTGTGTGTGTGTGTGTGTGTGTGTGTGTGTGTGTGTGTGTGTGTGTGTGCCTGCGTGCGTGTGTGTGTGTGTGTGTGTGTGCGTGTGTGTGTGTGTGTCACATGATAAAATAATCGTGTAAGTGTGATTTCAGATCGGGTAGTGTCTTAACAGAACATCAACCGGTAAAATAAACGCGTCTCACTTGACTGGCCAAATCACGCCACCTACTGCTTATTTAATATCTCTAAAATATCTATCATTATTTAAGTACAGTGTAGCGGCATTTTATCAGTAGATGGAAACAAGAACAATACGCTTTTCTTTTTTTGAATTACTTACAGTAAGTAAGTAATTCCGCTTCCTATTTTCGAAAATTCTTGATGGAAAAGCACCTAGATTGGTAAGAGGGGAGGAGAAAAGGGAATAGTAGCTAAGATATATTCACTTCTCCCGTTGGAATGAATAGACTCACAAGACAATATTTCTGGTCTCCTAAAGGGGCGGATTTACCTATACTGTAAATTATACAAATAGACAGTTAGTCAAGCCAAGTTTGGGAGTCCTCTTTATATTGCTTGTGACAGCTATAGGTGAGCGGGGGAGTAGTTGTTATCAGATGGAAGATGGATAGTGACAGGTGAACGGGGGGGGGGGGGGGGGAGTTGTTATCAGATGTGTGAGATTGAAATCAGCCGAGCAGGTGAGTATATGGACAGAGTTGTCAGTTGTGTGATCAGATTAGTAGAATAGCAGATGAGATGTTATCCGATGTTTTGTCTTTCAACAACATTTACTGCAGCATTAACTGGCCGTCCCTGACTTGCGCTACACTGGTACACCTTCGTTTATTTTTTACCGTGGTACGCATATCACTATAATTAATACGTCAATCTCATTTCACAACTATTCTTAAAGGGACACTTCACCCTTTTTGCAAAAAAAATATATGTTAATGACATTTAGAAGCTTTAGAATACTTTCCTGGGGGTCTTTATGTGTGTAATATGTGGTTTTAGATATGTTAGATTGTAGCAGTGAGCACAGTGTCTCTGATGTCATAGACACTGGTCTCACTACCTTCCTGGACTACTATTCCCATAATTCTTTGGTGCACTGCTCCTCCTTGTGGATAGGGGAGGGGCTGCCTTACTGAGACAACATGTAGTCCAGGAAGGAAGTGAGCCCAGTGTCCATGACATCAGAGACACCGGGCTCACTGCTAAAATCTAAAATATCTAAAACCACATATTACACACATAAAGACCCCCATGGAAGTGTTCTAAAGCTTCTAAACTTCATTAACATATATTTTTTTAAGGGTGAAGTGTCCCTTTAATGCTATAGAGTGTGGAGCTACACCTCCCAGGAAGCCGAGAAAGGAAGCTGTCATCTGTTCGATATTTTCATTCACAAAAACATATTATAAAATATCTTTACGTTTTACTTTTGAATTTCCATTTCTAATAAACAACAAGCTTGAATAATTTTTGATTCATTAGGACAACTGTAAAGACGGATCCGACATCCGCTTTATCCCCATGAAGATCTTTTTCAGCGCTTCCGTGGTCCAGACTGTATGACGGAAGCATTTGAAAGTTGTGGGAGGCCACAAGGTTCAACAGTCTGGCTTGCGAGCCACCCTCCCATCCCAATCGTCTGCCCTTTATGTTTTTCTGTGTGTTGTCTATGCGCCTGTAACAGTTGCCATTTAGTCCATGGGTCTGAGTTGAAAAAGAGTTCTCTGATCTCAATGCGACTAAAATAAAGGCAAAATTAAATAAAGCATGTGTGACTGGACAGGTATAGGACAAGCAGGGGAACATTTCTGTAACACTATATTACTCTCGACTTCCTGCGCACGCATGAAATGCAGCACAGCCTGTCGACTGCTGCAAAAATAAAAACGATTTCGCTACTCAGTAGTCAGTACTCACCAATACAAAGACGTTTTTGTGGTGTCGAAAGCCTACTTCCCCTAGTGAACGGAACGGACTCTGAGCCGGTGAAATATTTTCTTTTCTGGCCAAAAAGTGCATTTTATACGTGTAGTGAGTGGAGTACTTCCACTAACGAAAGTGCTCTTTTTTCATTTTTGCAGCAGTCGACATGCAGCGTCATTTTATTTTCTGTTTCATGCTTGCGCAGGAAGTCGAAAGTACCATAGTGTTAAGGAGAAGTATTTCGTTTCACTGTCCCTACAGTAGTACAAAGTGTTTAAAGCCTTCAGTGGTAGAAAGAATAGAAGAAATCAGACACAGTGAGTGACAGCGGAGACGGAAGTGTTGTGGCTGAATCAATCCGGCATGGATCTTTGTGGACAGTGGGTTCAGAGGGGGATGGCGATGAAGGGACTAGTGTCATCTTCAGTCTCCTTGGAGGGGGATCGATGGAAACGATGTGTTACAGCAAGGTCTTAACCATCACTTTTGTATGTATTACTAATGAACAACACACAATGACATTGGTGAACATGAATATCACAGGATTTATGCCATCTTACTGAAAAATGGAAGGGAAAACAAGCTTTAAAGGTATATTCAGTGATTTCACTCAAAAAACCTTAGGTTTCGTTTTTGGCTGTGGGACCCAGCCTTTCGTCCAATCAGGATAGAGAGTCAAAAACGAAACCTAAGGTTTCTTGACCCCCAGGGGTTAACTGGGGACAGGGAGGAACTCCTTATATGGCCAGTACACTCTATAGTAGGGAGGATTATCACAACAAAACAAAAAAATAAGTGATATTTGAATTAAGTGAAATCACTGAATATACCTTTAAAATCTGCTGAATGAGTATATTTTCTTAGGCTTTCACGCACAATTCGTACTTTGTCACTTTCAGTAAATATTATTATTAGGCTATTTACAGTGAGCATTGAATCCACCCAATATAAATAACTAGGTGCTTTTTGTTGTGTAAAACATGTTTTACACAACAACAACAACTAGATAATGTGCCCCTCTGGGCACAGGTCTCCACCAGGGCAGGTCAGGTCACTATTTACAGTGAGCAATGATCCATGGGTCGGCGGTTCGAATCCCGGCTCCTCCTGTCTACATGTCGAAGTGTCCTTGGGCAAGACACTGAACCCCAAATTGCTCCCGATGTGCTGGTTGGTACCTTGCATGGCTTCCGCCGCAATCGGTGTATGAATGTAATGCACAATCTATGTAAAGCGCCTTGGATAAAGGCGCTATATAAATGCACCATTTACCATTTACCATTTAGCATTGAATCCACCCAATATGAATAATTAGGTGCTTTTTGTTGTGTAAAACATGTTTTACACAACAACAACAACTAGATAATGTGCCCCTCTGGGCACAGGTCTCCACCAGGGCAGGTCAGGTCACTATTTACAGTGAGCATTGAATCCACCCAATATGAATAATTAGGTGCTTTTTGTTGTGTAAAACATGTTTTACACAACAACAACAACTAGATAATGTGCCCCTCTGGGCACAGGTCTCCACCAGGGCAGGTCAGGTTGTGGCCTCCTGGTGGCACTATAATAGGCCAATGTGAAAAGGGTGTGATTTCTTCTAACGCCTTGGATGGAAATTGGATGATTTAAGGCATTTTGTTCCAAAAATGTGTTTTGCAAAAATCCTTTTGTTCAAAACGGGCCAATCCTGCAAACTTTAGCCAATTAGGATGGAATATGAAATATCAGACAGATCCGACTTGAACACATGACTATAGAGATACTGTGTAACAATTTGCGGGAATTTTTGACAGAATCTGGAGGAGTAATATCAAAGAAATTGTGTTTCAAAAGTCTGCCTCCTGGTGGCGCTATAACAGGCCGTTAGAGGCCGCAGAGGTTCATCGTTGGCGTCCAGGGAGTGTGTGTGTGCAAAATGTGGCACCGACCGGGTTAACGGTGCCGGAGATTAGCTGGTAACAGACGGACGGATGGACGGATGGACGGACGGACGGACGCACGCACACACGGACTCACACACGGACGGACGGAGTGCAAAACATACTCCCCATGCCTTCGGCCTGGTGGAGACAGCAACGCATTTGTAAAGCAAACCAATGGATCAACCTGTTATACCACAATTACATTTAAAGGGCAAGAAGTTATTTGCTTTCCTCTATATCTGAAGTAGATTAATGGGATTCTCAGATCAACTCCCGTGATTGCTTTTACTTTTTGTCCACTTAATTAACCATAATACATATTGTATACCAGGGCAGCATTCTCACTATAATGTCCAGGATTGATGGTGACATCAATGGTTGAGGTAAAGCCAACCGCATTGTTCCAGGCCGCTGACACAGCCTTGCGGGAGCTTTTGCACAGTCCCCCAAATGCTACCATCATGACAAACTGCTCAGTGCTGGCCTGCAATGGCTTTAGAAAAATACTGAAGGTAAGTAGAAGCCAGAATTGATGTTCACATCAGTGCAGCATATCCACGCTGCTTAAGACTCAATAACCTAAGTGCAGCCGTAGACACTTTTTTCAGGATGTTGTGAGACGCAATAGTTGCTCAGCTATAACACAGTGCTGCGAAGCCCATTAAAAACTCAACAGCCGTAGTGCAACCATAGGCATTTTCTCGATGAGAACAAACACCAGCTGCTCAGCTATGTCGTTTCACTGTGTATAACTTCAGGGGGGCCAGGCAACCTCTAGAGAGCAGTGGGTCTCAAACTAATTTCAAGGACCCCATAACTCTCAGTTACATACTGTACCTGTAAGGGTCCATTTTAACCCCCTCATGGAACCCTTTAGATTGTGTGCTCAGCTGACAGGGCATGCATGCAGATCATTATTAAACAATGGGAATTCAAATAAGGTGGGGGGAAACAAGAATGTACTAGAATTTGGCTTTAATTCTCGTTAAAGGACGACTTCACTTATGCTCTTTATAATATGGCACAATTTTCTATACTCACTCTGTGTCTCAGAGAAGGGCTGTGGACCGTTCAGAAACCCGCCTACCAGGGACATCATCGATTGGGAATCCCACTACCAGAACCAGATACAGGCCCCGTCATTGTGTGCGTCTGCTCCTCCCGGGCTTACCAGCCCTCCACCTGCCTCCAGATTTGCCACAGACTATTTATTACTTCTCTGCCTATGATATGATCTAGAGGCTCATCTCCCCGCCCTATACTGTACATATTGTATAGTTCATATAAAACTCCATTATTCAGGCACATTTCAGCCACCTTTTTTGCCCATTAGGGACATCCTATACGCAACGTTGTCAAACAGCAGCACACTCGACGACAACGACGGAGAGAGGGGAGAGAATTGCAAGTATAGCTGGTTTTGAATGTGAGACATTTGGGATGCTAGGGTTCATATGGTTAAATATATCGCATTGAAACTCAAGTCCCTAAAAAGTAAAAAAAAAAAAAAAAAAAAAAAAAAAAAAAAAGCATGAGCTATAGATAGATAGATTTTTAGGGACTTTAGTTTCACTTTTTATTTTTTGGAGTGCATTTTTCATTTCTCTTGAAAAGACTCATGTTGAAGGATCGAGCTCCGAGCTACATCTCAGATCCCTTCGGGCCCTCCTGGCCATTCCCAGAGTCTAGCCGGAACAGCAGTAATGGTGTTCTGGCCTTTGGCCAACCAGACATATACAATACAGAATGACTGGATGTTTATATCTTTATATCTATCTAACAAACAGTATAGTCAAACTTGCCTGCTCACAAAATCAAGTGTTGCTGAATAACAACAAAATTTGATTAAATCAGACACTACTTTGCAGTGTAAACAAATTAGGTTTTTATAACTTACGTAAGTGGAGCATTACTTTCTAAAATTTCCATTTTGATTCACCGTGCACTTTTTCAATTTGCCTCAAGGAATTCTTATTAAGATTAAGTGGTTGTTTCTCTTTCCATTGTACCTCAATCTGTATCAGTCAGGCAATGAACCCTCACAACAACCCCCCTGAGTAACAAACAGAGATCTGCAGGACACTCAGAACACGTCTGTCTGTACCTAAACCAAGTCTATTCTCTATCATGTTTGATTTTCATATGGAAAATGCATGCAAATGACAGTGACAGTCATTATGAACCCATTCTGAACGGGAACCCATTTTGGTGTTGGCATCATGTCATGCTTTAGCTATTGAAAAATAGCAGATCTACAAGCTCATATCGCGCCACCGAGTGGCGCGATACGAGCTTGTAGGTCTGCTATTTTTTGAAAAATCGAAGAACGACTGATTTTTTTTAAATCTGATCTCAGGTCAGAATGGGTTCATCAGACCAGTGTGTTGTCCAGTGGAAACCTCGTATGAATCTGATCTCAGGTCAGAATGGGTTAAAAGAGTAAACTAGAAAGGGGCACTCTGTGGACTGCAAATCTCCAACAGGGATTGCCTAGGCACTGCATGTAAGTCATGGCTTGCAGTAGTCAGAACCCAAGGAAGTTGTAAAGTATTTCTATGACATAAAACCTTTCGCATTTGTGGTGCCCACTATTGTCAGAATTGCTTTTTGAGGTACACTCTGTAGAGGCCCCTCAACATGCATTTCTTTGTTTTGGAAATTCTGTTTCAGCTTCACCCAGCTGATGATTGCTCAGGTGGTTCTGACTCGGGGGTAGCAGTGAGAGGGCTATAGTGTTATAGACTAGGGGTAGAGTAGCATTTAGGGGGGGTTAAGTGTGATAGACCAGGGGTAGCAGTGAGAGGGCTATAGTGTTATAGACTAAGGGTACAGTAGCATTTAGGGGGGCTATAAGTGTGATAGACCAGGGGTAGCAGTGAGAGGGCTATAGTGTTATAGACTAAGGGTACAGTAGCATTTATGGGGGCTATAAGTGTGATAGACCAGGGCCGGGGATTGAACCAGTGACCTCCAGATTATCAGACAACTTCTCTACCCCCTGAGCTACAGCCGCCCTGTTTATAGCACATTTCCCTTGCTCAGCAAAGGGGATGATTTGCGATTGGAATGGGTTGTTGCCGCCTAAAGTCAGTGGCTATTAATTAGACCCAAACGTTTGATCTTTAGTCTGTTCAGAAACCTCCCTCACTGCAACGACTGACCACTAAAATACCATATGCTCCTTCTGCTGGCATGAGGGTCAAGCGGGAGATGTCGTACAAAAGACTGGCGATGACTCCAACCTTTCCGGCCATTCCTGGTTGCATATATGGCACCATTCCATCCCCTCTGGGCAGGAAGTTAAATTGCCAAGATAGCAGCAGTACTGAGGCCTGCATTTGGACAGGAGTGTAAGGCACTGCGCCACGATGCAGCCCTCACTTCACCTCAAGAGAAAAACATCACTCAGCATTTCTTAATTATTTAAAACTTCCAGCATCGCTGCTCTTGGGCCCTATATAGTTGGTTCTCTATAAGTCATCCCTTTAAGGCTTTGCTGTGTATGCCAGATATCAGATAGATATGCATATAGTCCTATCGTATCCCACGAACCAAAAGGGTACAATGCCCCTGGGGGTTTGCAGGGGGCCAAAGCCAATGCACATACCGTACACATAAATACTGTATACGTATGTAAATAGATATTTACACACACATACTACGCAGAGCACACACACACACACACACACACACACACACTGGATAATATTTAGAAGTATAGGAACCATTGCACATCTCAAGCACCTCTAACTGTGATATCATTCATTTACATACTTTGCTTCTTTGCTTTTACCTTCTACTTGCTATTCTTATTTATTATGTCTTTGTTATAGTTGTTTCCTGGACTGGTGCTCTACTTTGACTTGTTTTACTTGTTGTCAGCCTACCCGTTGTACCCATTTAGTACCCAGTGCGAGTCTATAGTGACTATAGAATTAGACCATATAACTGATTGACCAAAAATGATAGGACAAACTTGACACAAAGATTGCTCAATCCGTGAAGCCAATGTATTTTTTTGAGGGGCGCATGCAGCTTTGTGCGTTTGTGTGTACCCATTAGCGCGACACATATGACGTAAATTCTCCACTCATTGTCAATATGGGAATTTAACAAAAATACCGATTTTTCTCATCTACATATGACATAAATTCTCCATTCATTGTCAATGGCATTTAATGTTTGCGTTAGGACAAAAATCTACACTATATAGGAGGGGATGATATACATGATACATGATAAGAGCGCCCCTCACTTCACACAAGCGTGATTTTAGAAAAACGCTGGTCCGACTGAATTCACTCAGCACGGCACACACCCTAGGTTCATTCACACATGTCAAGTTTGAGGTCAGTCGGTCAGACGATGCCCGAGTTATGCCCGATGCAGCCTGAGACTCACACACGTAAACACAGTCAGACACGCAGACGCTGCTACAATGCTGTCTGACTGCGACACCTACATTAGGCTTTGAGGGGGAATAAGATGGAGAAGGGGGTAGTCTGTGGAGGATGTAGTGGGAAGCCTAGATTATGCATGAAAGAACACTCCAACACTTTGAGGGTGCTCATAAAGTATTCAGGGAGACACTAACAGATGGGACCCATAAGATCTGTTGTTCAGAGGAGGTTTGGGAAACCCTGCTGCCAGCCCAAATATGTTCTGCAAATTAAGTGTTTTCAAAACACAAAAATATTAATGACATCACGGTCACAATACATGTCACAATTTGGCGGCGGGACCAGAAAAATTCCACAATACGCAAATCCCGAATCTCCCAATGAATAATGAGTATCGGTAAGCCTTTTTAATTTGTCCATAATTTATCTATTCCTTTCATTTGTTATTTCTCTTTTAATTCCCTTTTTATACCTTTATGTACATTTTATGTAGTAGGCAATGTAAAACAGTTTGAATTGCCATTGTGAATGCAATAGCTATACAAATGAACTTGATCTTGCTTTGCCTTTTGCCTTGCCTAGACTGCTCGTATGTATCTCAACGAGTTATGTTGTGCATGAGGAAAAGTTTTGGGTTCTACATGAACTGGGGAGTGAGTCATCGGCTTGGACAAATGATCCCTCATACTACTGGCTTGACGGGGACCATCTGTGAAGCCATCTGTGAAAACACTTCAGCTCTAAAATGTCTCTGAGCCACTCAACTCCATCCTCTGTGGGGGCATTGTTCCAGGTCCTGCATCGCTGGAGAACAAACAGGAAAAGCCTCCCAGAGACCAACAAGCGCTCATGCTGTCTCTGCCCTGCCCCAATGGCAGCTTCATCCAACACACAGGGAGGGAAATGGAGAAATGAACATTATGCAGTCCATCTATAGCGGCCTACATTTTCAAAAAGCATACAGTTCTCAAAATCAATAGAAATTGCAGTATATGTGTGCCACCACAATAGGATAATTTATACTTATAAATAATACATTTATAATAAAACAGAAAAAGGTGCCATCAACACTACGTTACCACATTCCACAAAAGGCCTGTCTCATTTGCACAGCTGGTGGTGAATCATCCCTACTATGTCTCTGAGTCAAGAGGTGGTACTCGGAGAATTAGCTGTTGATGCATTGGTCAACCTGTCGTCGTCAATTTAGGCTCAGCTTATCTCAGGGAAACAAGAATGATCAGGCAGTAAATCAACAAGCTAAACGACCATTGTGAAGTGACCCTGCATCTAATTGCTACTCAAAAGCATCACACTACAGCTGTTGGTCTGTTGAGATAGTTTAACATGACTGATATAACACAGAATGAATAAGAAACATGTTTCACATGATCTCTCCTTCTGGTCCCTCATTGCGATTGCTGTGACTCTGCCCCCTATGGCAAGAAGCGAACTTTGAGGATCTGCCACTGTTCAGCTGCCAGAAATCTGACACGCCCTCTTACACCACCAGCCAAATAGTAGGCTAGAATGCCCCTGAGTGTTTTCATAAGCAGAGCAATGTTTGCAAACACATGCCAGCTCTGATAAAAACAGAATACTGTAAAATACAAGGCATAACAATAAGCTATACTTCAACAAAACACCCAGCTGTGTGGTATGTCCTCACTGTATGCAACCCTCGCTGATGATCCATGTGGCTTGAGCATCTCACAAGCCAATAGCCTAAATATGCTTCATTAATCCTGAAAAGGTCTGCTAAATACCAGTGTCTCACTCTCAACAGCAATATGTCAAAAAGCTGCTTAAAAATGTGTTTCATTTAACTGACTCTAACGGCACTGAAAACGACTCAACACATATTTCCAAATTCAGGATGAAAGACTGGTCAACCCCCCGCTGTTTTGTGGGAGTATGTGGCCCGAGGCCATTTTAATTCAATTGAATACGTGTCTCATACAATGTAGGACAGAGCAGACAGGTGGTCCTAATGACGAGTGTCAGAGGGACTGGTATTTTTTAATCATGTATTGATTCTAATGCTCCCCGATGAGACTCTGAAGAGGAGGCAGCCACTCCCTGTCGAGGCTGTGCATGCCGCACACGCATTAAAAAAGGACTACACGATGAGATGAAGTCATCTTCATGTACGACTATACTGTGCTAAAATATGCAAGCACAATAGTTCCATAATATAGAGGCTAAGGTATGATTTGGGCTTCAGGAGGAACTAAGAGGAACATAAAGGAGTCATGTACCTTTACCAACTGTGGCCATGGTAACGGCAAGATCAAAGGAAGAAATCAGAATGATTAAACAGTGTGTGTGTGTGTGTGCGCCCGCACGTGTGTGTGTGTGTATGCGTGCTTGTATGTGTGTGTGTGTGTGTGTGAGACGTGTGTGTGTGTGTGTGCATGCGTGCTGTGTGTGTGTGTGTGTGTGTGTGTGTGCGTGCGTGCGTGCGTGTGTATGGTGGGGATATCTGTGCTCTCATGCAAGGTGGCGTGTTTGTGCCAACTTTCAGAGCTCATGAATGCAACCTATATTGAAATGAGTCACAACTCACAACTGATGCTTGACTGACACTCAGTAATCCATTAAATAGCATTAATTAAGAAGTAATACAAATAGAGCGTTTTGCCAGAAGACAGCAGGGCAGGGCCTGACGACAAGCTGAAAATACAAGATTCTAGGTTCCAGCTGCTGCCTCGTTGCCTCAAGCCTTAAATTATGCATTTGGTTGAGCAGGGCACTTACTTTCTTTGCCCATTTCTCTTTTTTTTCCACCTCTACCATAAACGCGCATCTTTCCTCGTCCCCCTCCCAATCTCTCTCTCTCTCTCTCTCTCCCCTAATGTCTTCTAAGAATGTCATCTTCCCCACTTGCCTCATTCAATCTCCCTTTGCACATATTTTACCTTCTTTCTTGCCTAAATCCAATCTTTGTATACACAGCACTGTGACGGGAGGCGAGAGAGAGAGAGAGAGAGAGAGAGAGAGAGAGAGAGAGAGAGCTCTACATACAGTAGGCTATACAGCACATGGGTGTCGTCCAATCGCTATGGTGGCTGCTCATGTGAGAGAAGGCATCTGTCTTGTCTCCCCTCCCCCATTTAATCCTCATGCTTCAGGTCTGTGCGAGGAGTTGGAGGAGAGGCTGGGGGGGGGGGGGGGGGGGGGGGGGGGGAGGGGTGTCCTATAGCCCAGTACAGTATCTCGTATTCTCCCATCCTCCCTTCTTCATGCAAAGGCACTATAGCCAGTTTAGCCACAGAACCACGAAATGCTCTCTCTCTCTCTCTCTCTCTCTCTCTCTCTCAATTCAATTCAAAGGGATGTATTGTATTGACATCATCATGTTTACATTGCCGAAGCAAAAGTCAGAATATCCAACAAATCAGTTTATATAGGCTATACCGAGGTCACTCTGTGCAGATAGTCCTCTCTCTAGCTCCCTGTTGACAGTACACACCTATCTGGTCAGTATAAAGTGTAATAGTATAATGAGGTTCAGATTGCCAGATTCAGAAGAAGACATCAAGCATGCTGCTGCTCATAAGCACCACAGCTATACGGCTCAGCAGCCGCCCAGCCCCTTTTAAGCATTTGGAAGGAACAGACATATAATTTCACCCTGATGGTCTTTTCCTTCCAAGCCTGCAGGCATTTATCACCCCCCCCCCCCCACCACCAATATGTGATCCTGAGAAAAGAAGAAAAACCTCTGCAGCAACGCCCAGGGACGATCACACATAGAATCTCCCAAATGACTTAATACCCAGGTCTGTTTTTCCTCCAGCACTGCAACAAGGAGGAAGCATCCTTTCCCTGTGGCAGGAGAGCAGTGAGCCACCAAACCCATTTTAAAGCTGTGTGCGTGCGCGTGTGTGTGTGCGTGCGTGTATGCGTGTGCGCGCGCGCGTGTGTGTGTGTGTGTTTTGGGGGCGGTATTTGTTGGGCTATTGTCAAGATGCACCATGCGAGTACGGAGTACTTGTATATATATTTATCATTTTCAGGTATTAAATGGATGTATATCTTCTATTCTGAACCCATGCCATCTAAACATGATACATGTCATTCATTGTAACATTTAAAAAGAATGAAAGCAGCTTCATCCCAACCGTAAAGCTGTGTCTGTGACGCGGCTGACGCCACTGTTCTACACAGTATATTATTGCTCATGCTTCAAGAAAACGTTTTTATTTTCCCAGGAAACACACAATAGCTTATATAGTGTAATCTATTAATTTACATAATTATCCTCATTCAGACTGCTATAGCTTAGCCTACATTCAAAAACGTTCTTTTTTAGGCTACACATTCAAAATTGATCCAGAATGAAATGTTAAATAAATCTATATGCCACGAGATAGACCTAATAATAGTACAAAAAATATATAATATACATTGTAAAACACAATTACAATCTCGTTGCGGTGAATGGAAAACTGAACGCACTGAATTCGTCAATGGAAAATCATAATTAATTGAACAACAATTACCAATTAAATGCAATATCGTCCTCCAATGAGTTAAGATGAAAATGCATGCGATGTTCGACACAGCGAGGCGAGCGCACGGAGGCGGTCAGAGAAGAAGCAGAGAACCTACCTGTGAGTGTGAATCAAGCAGCGCGCACTCTCTCTGTGTGTAGAAGCTGACAGGGAATGGTGCGGACTAGATCTTCGTGCAGCACTTCTTGGAACCAAACTACAAAGTCAGACGTCGTTCGTTGAGCATGGTGCCAGTCACCGAATCCTGTTCCTTTTTTTCCTTTTTTTTTTTGCCTGAAGGAGTAGCTTTGTGGAGTATTGTGTAGCTAGAGGCTCATCCCCAGTTCCCACAGCGCTCTGCGTGGGCTCGCTGCGTGCTGCTCGTCCTGCCGTATAGCCTGCTCTCCTCCGTGGAAGATGATGATGAAGCCCTTGGTACCCTGGGAAGGAAACCCCTGTATCGTCTATTGATGTTAGGCTGCTATAGCCAACCATTGATGCCTCAACTGGGCACACCTGCTACAATTTAGCAGGTGCCCGCCTATATTCTATAGCTCAATATAGGCCTACATAATACATATTATTCTATAGCTCAATAGGCCTACATAATACATATTCTTCTTGGGTTCATGCTAATATTAGGTATGCAAGTTGGACATTGAAGGACGGGGAACTTTACTTGTCACATGTTTTATTATCTTTTGTCTGCTTAAATGAGCGCTCATCAATAAATCAGTAGGCCTATTCATTATTATGGCTTCAGCGCATTAAAGGTATATTCAGTGATTTCACTTAATTCAAATATCACTTATTTTTTTGTTTTGTTGTGATAATCTTCTGTACTATAGAGTGCGCTGACCATATAAGGAGTTCCTCCCTGTCCCCAGTTAACCCCTGGGCGTCAAAAAACCTTAGGTTTCGTTTTTGACTCTCTATCCTGATTGGACGAAAGGCTTATGTCCCAGCCAAAAACGAAACCTAAGGTTTTTTGAGTGAAATCACTGAATATACCTTTAAGTGATTTCACTGGCCTGGAATCCCTGGATTCAAATTTGGTTAAATAACTTAAGAAAGAATGAAGAAAAAAAAGAATGAAGAAAAATATAAAGAAAAAAGGATAACAAGTAGGCCTATAGCAGATGGACAACGTTGTCCAGGTTGTCCAATAGGCCTAGACAAGAGATAAAAAATAAAAAGGCAACGCATATTCAACATCAAAATGTGTAGTAGGCTATGTGGCGCCGCGCAAACTTCATTCATCACCATTCATACATTGAAATGAAGACATTACGCCATCTAACGGACAGAGTAGGCCTGTGCATTACAGTGAGACGGTGTAAAAAAATAGATATAGACCGAAAGATATGCAGTGCCAAAATGTGTATTATATATAGAGCTCAGGTGAGGTCAGAATACAAATTAGCCTGAATAGCATTTTAATTTCAAACAAATTGTAATATAATCTGACATTCTGAATATTAAAGTTTCGTTTACTTTTGGGTCTATTCTGTAAAATGCCATAGGCATGTTACTTTCCACAAGAAAGTGTCACCAGATTAATTTCACCCAGGAAACTCATTGTTTTCCATATTCCATAAACAAAAGCTCATCAGATGGCGCTATTGTCTACCACCGAAATAAGACAACGTCCCAACTGATATCACTGAGGGCTTTTTATTTTCCCAAGCGACAACGTGAAAAACTGCAACACAAAACATAACAATATTCTCTTAAACACAATGAAATATGAACTATGAACTATGAATGTCCTTGTTGTAACTGTTGTCGGTCAATCATGACTTCCGGATTATATGTAAACAAACACACGAGACACCAACAATTAAAGGTTTTTTGTTAAATGTTTCCTTAAGTGAGTTTTTGCTGTATAGTCTTTAAAGTTCTATATGTATCCCGACTTAAAAATTTATTTTCCAAAATGTTTTAGCTCAAGACCCGAAAGAGAAATTTGTTTCCGCGGCATTCTGTAACCTTTCTTTATGAATAAAATGAAATTTTGTCCAATCTGTATGGTAGAGCATGTTAATACAATATAACTTTTATATCATTCAGTGTTGGCTAATATTAGACAACCTTACTTTTCTGTAATATTTTTCATGATACCACTATCTGTTAAGATGTCAATCTTAACAGATAGTGGTATCATGAAATCACTATCTGTTCCAAGTTTCTAAACAGTACAGTTTCTGAACAGCATGTCTACCGTACGTACAAAGAATACTGCATAAATGGGAAAAGAAATATTGCATTTGGCGAACAACAGCTTTTGCATGGTGTTCCTTTACTCAGTTATGAAACACAATTACACATTTCAGTGTCCTTAATTCAGAGACCAGATCCCCAAACTGAATTATTTTAAACAAAGTTAAATGTTCAAGGTTAATGTTTAGTTACCTTACCTGCTGCAGTGTGTAGAGCCGAGTTCCACCCCACCTGAACCAAACACCTTAGTCACACTTGGACCCTATTTATACCTACGGTAATTAATCACTGCTCACCCTGAGACGAAGTTAATAGGAGACCAATGTTAACAATGAGGTAAATTTGGACCCCTTATAACGATTACAATAACAACAATTAAATAAATCAATTATAGCAAAAATGAGGGAGGTGGTGGGTCAGTTCAGAATAAAAATAACTAAAGAAATCAGTAAATAAGTTTAACTGTAATTTATTAAATCAAAACTAAATAAAGTTTAATAGCAAAACGTTCACTTAATGAAATCAAAATAAAATAAAACTGCCTAAAAAAGAATGGGTGTAAATCTCAAGTGTCCTGGCACTGTCCAAAACTAAACTTAAATGTCTCAAAATAAATCAAATGGAAACCAGTCTCCAGTATGCGCCTAGCCCTCCAAGCAGAACCCAATGCTACTGAAGTTTCTGACATTTTGTTCGACCCAGTGCATTGGGTCCTGTTGCATCACTACCATGCCACCTGGTACGCGGCCATTCATAAAACATAAACAACATGGATAACGCCTGTCTGCGCTCTTTGACGACATTTTTCCGTGTGAGGCTTTCTGAATATGTGAAGTATAAGTACCCATACATGCCGCTGCGAATATCTCCTGTGGCGCGGAAGCCGTTAAGTATTTTTAATCTTTGTTTGACCGATATGGTCGCTTTGATTCTTCTCTTCCTTCCTTGTTTATTGACACCTCATTGTACCGCCTATCTGGCTAGCTAGTGGCGCTATAGCTATGACAGACCAGATCAGAGGCAGGGACGTAGCCGCACAAGCCAACCGCACACCGGGAGGCGGTACAATAAACGGTAAACAAACAAGAAATAAAGCGACCAAATCGGTCAAACAAAGATTAAAAATACTTAACGGCTTCCGCGCCACAGGAGATATTCGCAGCGGAATGTATAGGTACTTAAAGTTCACGAATTTAGAATAACTCAAAGAAAAAAAGGCAGTCAAACGGCGCAGATACGGTCTTAGAGAGAATATGAATGTCCGCGTTCCAGAATTCCCATACGAAAATATAGTTATGACCAGGGACCCTACATAAAACTCATCAAAATTTCAGAAAAGCTTTTATGGAGGGTCCCGAAAGGGGCTAGTATGCGCCGAGTGTAGCCAGTCTCCTCTGGCCACCCTTAAACTCCTTCGCAAAGTCTGGCCCAATATCCAATATCCAGGGAAATAATCCAAAATGGAAAGAAGGTCAGTAAATCCAATGGTAGAATCCACTATTCAGGAAAGTACTCCAGAAATAAAAAAATCTTGCCTCTCCAGTAGCCTGTCTGTCTCTCTGTTCACCTCCACTCTGGACTGACAGAGTCAATCTCTCCAGTAGCCTGTCTGTCTCTCTGTTCACCTCCACTCTGGACTGACAGAGTCAATCTCTCCAGTAGCCTGTCTGTCTCTCTGTTCACCTCCACTCTGGACTGACAGAGTCAATCTCTCCAGGTGGCCCAAACAATGTGATTGCCCCTCACCCCATCAGCCAGGTGAGCTGTGGGCGGGGCTTCACAATCACTGCCTGTTCTGTTACCATAGCAACACATGTATCGAGCTGGTTTCTCATGGCATAGTCCAGCAGATAACTAGAAAAAAACGCATAGTGTGGCAGATAGGTGGAAAATAATAACATACATGAAAATAGTGCATAGCAAACGAAAAAATGCATATAAACAATGTGACTCTGGGCACAGATGTTACATATTCCCCTCCCCTAATGGAAGAGGCTCCTTGGGGCCAAAGTAAGCCTTCAGGTTCTGCACATGATATACATCACTATGATCTTTCGGCCCTAGAAGTGACACAGAATAGTTGACAGGGCCTAACCTTTTCTGTATCTTAGCAGGGCCCTTCCACTTAGGTGCGAGCTTGGCCATGAAACCTGCTTCTGCTTTGGACAGGGGGTGATCTACTGATCTCTGATCCACACTAGATCCCCAGGTTCAAATGTGACCTGCTCACGCCTGAGATTGTAATAGCGACCCTGTTTCTCTTGAGCCTTTGCCACATGCTGTCTGACACTCTCCACTAACCTCTTCTGTCTTTCCAGCAAGGCATAAGTGGTCTCGTCAGGATCAGGGGCTCGGCACAGGACCCTCTCCAGTGGGCCTTTCAGTTTGCGTCCCAGGGCTACTTCTGCTGGAGTGAAGCCCGTGCTTTCCTGCCATGCCGAGTTGATTGCGAACCGGAACTCTGAAAGCCACATGTCCCATGTATTGTGCTTGTCCTTGACAAAAGATGCCATCATTGTTTTCAAGGTGCGATTGATGCGTTCGGTCAAGTTTGTTTGAGGGTGGTATGCTGTTGTTAGCTTCTGGACCACACCCCACTGTTGACATATCTGTGCCAGCAGCTGAGAGGTGAACTGTGCCCCTCTGTCAGACACGAGGTACTTGGGGGTACCCCACCTAGTGAAGATTTCCTCGATCAGCAAGGAAGCTATCTTGGGGGACTTCGCTTCTCGTATGGGGAACAGCTCAACCCATTTGGAGCAATAATCGACTACCACCATAAGGTATTGGTTGCCTTTCCTGCTCCTAGGAAAAGGCCCCATGAGATCAACACCCAGCATGAAACCAGGCTCCTTCACGGCGGTCGATTGTAAGTGGCCTGAGAGATTTGTACATTAAGAAGCTACTTGTACATCTTCTAAAAACAATTAGTTCCTCACTCAGTTAAACCTACAGCTGAAGGTCATATAACAAATATGCCTGCCCTGGTTGCAGAAATAGTTCTCCAAACATTTGGTCACGTTTCAACAAGACAGATGATGGTGTATGCGGCCAGGCATTAGTTTACCACTCAGGAATGTGCTTTTGAAGCTTGGTCACCCAGGGTATTCTTGTTGTCCAGGCTCTATTATGACAGGATGCTCAGTTCATTCATGAATAGATATCTATTCTGAATGTTATACATACTGTAGTGAGAGAAACAATTATGAAAAAGAAAAGGGGAGGGGAGATTATTTAAAGTTTTAAACCATTCACTTTTTATCTTTCAAATATATATTTTTTATTTCAGTAAGAGGGGCTTGAACTCATAACCTCAAGAACATCAAACATAACCTACTGATACAGTAATTACTTCATAATGTTTTACATTCAGAAACTAACTCACATTAACTGAAAAAGAAAAAAAAGCTTTCTTGCGTTGTTTTATCCTTAGATTATACAAATGTGTGTTCTCGTATAGGCATTTCTCTTGATAAAAACAAATCAATCAATCAATTCCTTTTAAGGCAACAACAGTGATTAAAAGCTGTACAAATATATTGAGTTTAAGTACATATAACATCAAACGGTAGAAAAGGTCAAAACCTTAATGTTGACCTGTAACACAAAATAGTAGAAAACGTTAAAACTGTCTCGTCTATTCCATGACACAGGATCAAATGTGGGCTGCTTGGGCGGAGTCTATTTATTCCATACCTTCCAGTATGTTCTTTACGATGTATTGGTAAATGGACAAAATCTGATCTGCTGGTGATATATTTCATTGTATCACGTCCTGCAGGATTTAAATAGAAATAGGGAAATAGGGACACTTTTTTGCCGTGGAAATTTGGGCTGAACAGTAATGATGTGCGGGGTAGTGGGGAGAATTAAATAGATGTATGTGGCTAATCATTTTTTAAATAATAATTACAATTGGTTTTAAGATAGAAGTTATATGTGGCAAAAATGTCATGAATCCATATGTCATAATATAGACTTACTGTTTTGAGCAGAAATTACTAGCCAATTATTACATTTGTCTTTACCTCCAAATAAAAATTCTGCTGTATTATTTTTCATTCATATTTTTGACAGAAAATACAAATCCCATCTTCAATATTTCTAAATATCCTGGTATAGATACCGCTTGCCTCAAGCCCAGCCAGGGTCCTCTGTAATGTAAACAGAAATTCATCCTCTAATCAGAACATGAATGAATTAATCCGCCTACTTCACGAGACAGAAACGTGACGTTTCTGACATCTGACATCACATTCAATCAATCAACCAACCAACTAACTTATGTGAAACACACATATTCCTAATGTCAACGTTTTCAATGGCTGTTTTTCCGCTCCCTAAAACGTCATTCCTGGATCCACCTCCCCTGAGAAGATGCGGGACAGGAAGTACTTGTCTTGACTTGGGAGGTCTGTGTCTCCCGCCTCCTTCAGGTGCTCCTCTAGCTTGGGGAGAACCTTCTCTTGCAGGTAGTCAATGATCTCTGCAGGAAGTAGGATGAAGAGAAGAGGAAATCCGGTTGTTCAGTTAACCCATTCTGACCTGAGATCAGATTCTAAAAATGTCTTCTACATCCCGACAGTTTTCTGAAAAAGCTATGTTTCTATGTCGGTCGTTATTCGATTTTTTTTAAATAGCAGACCTACAAGCTCGTAGCGCACCACTTGGTGGCGCGCTATGAGCTTGTAGATCTGCTATTTTTTAATAGCTAAAGCATAACATGATGCTAACACCAAAAGGGGTTCCCGCCCAAAATGGGTACTTTGAAGTGTAATCGGTGCAAATGTGACCACACACACTGTACGATATTGTCCCCGATTCAATTTCAGAGCGTAAACATATCAAAATCGATGATTGTAAGGGTCTTGGGTTGCATGACAGACAGATATAATACTCACTACTAGTGTCAGGCCATCTGCTTAAGCATTTACCCTATATAGTTAAACAGGTATTGTCTGACCATGGTACTGGCCATGGGCAGTTTTGGTTAGGGGCCACTGGCCCAATATACTCAACTCAATCTTTATTTATAAAGCACATATTACAACAAAGGTCGACCAAAGAACTGTATAGGTTAGAGAATAAAAATTAAAATAAAACAAGTCAAGCAAGACAGGCAAAAACAAAGAAAAACAGAAAATATATGCATAACAAATAGCCTACTCTATTACGAAGAAAAATAAAAAAGGGGCTAAAATTATACAATCAGTGCCGAAGAAGGCCACATTTATTGAAGAAAGAGCATAAAAGGCCAAAGCATTTCCGGGACTGGGGGTCCGCAGCCAAAAAGGTTGAGAACCCCTGTTCTAGATCAGTGGTTCTCAACCTGTGGGTCGGGACCCCCAGCGAAGTGAAAATGTAAAGACTTTTTTGAACTTTTGAATACCTCAAAAGAGAAAGAACCATTACTACTACATCAAAAGTAATCAACAAGCTAAAAACGGTTTAAACATAGGCCAAATTGTCAAATAATAAAAGAGGACAAAATTGTGAGCCACTGAGAGCTTGTAGATCTTATCTGCTATTTTCACAATATTTATCTGTGTTTAACTCCTATTGCTCGTCAGGGTGGGGTCCCCCCCAGTTGTTTGAATATGATTATATTGGGGAGGGGAGGGGGGGGGTCCCCAGTTAAAATATGATTATTTTGGGGGGTCGTGGCCTGAAAAGGTTGAGAAACAGCCTGTTCTAGACCATGCCCATTGCCTTATTTACAGTCAAGTGTTAGCCTGTAATTTAAAAGCACTTTCACCTCATAAAGTTGAACCAGCAAAAAAGGTAAAGACATGTAAGTGCATAGTCTGAATACTGACCAGGATAAGACAACTGAGAGATCCTGGGGACACACGAAACTTTGAGAGCGTAGAAACTCTTGCGGACGTAGTAATCGCTCACTTCACTGGAAAATAATATTTCACATCAATACTACATACATGATAATGATAGTACTACAATACAACGCACATATTAATACAATACTCCACTAACACGAAATACTGCCTAGTACTTCAATACGAATGACAAAAACAACATAGTACTAATGCTACATATTAACATTAATATATATTAATATTGAAGATATGTCCGCTTTTACTCTGTACTTGCTTGCTTACTTCGCTAAGATTACGATATAAGTCGCTGATGATCGCTCGCTTCATATTTTGAACGAGAGGCATGTTGAAGTCAGAAATGAAGAGCTTAGTATATCCATCTGGTCAAAACCACGGAGAGCTCCTTAGATTACACGCGCCGAGCCTTTCTTTGTGAACGGTAAACAGGGACGTGAACGACAACGCACATGCGAAAAAGAGCAAGCCAAGGAATATGGTGCCTGCCATGCTGCCTCCAGTTGGATGTGATAATAAACATGACATATGTCGCCACTGACTAAACTTTGTGCTTAAAAGTTTCCTCTCTGTTTTAGAAATATAAATATATGATCCAAACTATTTAATTATTTACCCAATAGTGATGGCCACCTCATCCCAGTCGATGAGAGCTGGATCCTCTACGTCCATGTTGTACAACCTGGAAGAAGAAATCACAATGTCAATTATCTAATGTAATCCTGGGCTCTACACTCCCTCTGCCAACCTGGGCAGAGCAATGGACAGACTGAGTCCAAGCTGCTTCTTTTCATCTGACGGACGGATGGGGGGGGGGGAGTTTCTCCGGTTGGACGTAGAGCGTGGAAGGAACATGTTATTCAGTTCCATTCCCCTCCTCTTTGTACCTACCCTAGGGTACACGGGGAGAACAAACTCCACACAGAAATCATATGTCGTGATGTGCAGCATTCTTAGGAGGGCTGTCACGATCATAAACTTGTTTCTGTTACCACCGCGCTCTGACTCTTCAGGTGCGTTGTCCCCGTCCCCATTATTGCCTTAAGTCACAAACGTTTTGGCGATCCAGCCTTCGTCAGTGACACTGACAGCTCACAACATGCGAGCTCAGAACTAGCATATACTGTACTTTAGTTAGTATAAACTTTACACCATGCCCAGCTAGTGATCATAATATAGGCTGCTTTATACTGGTATGTCGAGTGCCAAATGGCTCCAGCTAGTCTAAGTACAAGAAGGAAAATATGGCCACTTTCTTTGATGTCTATAACCATAAGACTCCAATTAATTAATTTTGCCACATTACTTTGATAGTGCAGGACAGCTGCAGGGAGGACTTAGCCTTGCTATTACTAGGTGTAGTCTCGCATAGCCAGACAACTATTCCACAATCTCCAAATGCTATGTAGAGTCTGGAACTACAGGGGGGGGGGGGGGGCTAGTGGTCCAGGCGCATGCCACATAAAGGCTCTGGCCTGACAGTGCATTGCGTGTTCGAGTCCCGTTCATGACAACCTTGTCTCTCCCCCTCCCTCTCTCCTGTTCGTCTTCACTGTAACTATCAATAAAGGCACAAAAGCCAAAAACAAATCTTTTAGAAAAAGCTATACGGTATATGCTTAGATGATTTCTATTCATATTGAAGAAGTGGGGAGGAGGCTTCACTTCCGCTATTATATTTTACTCATGATCAGAGCTTCCGTGCTCCAGATTGTATGACGGAAGCATTTGAAAATTGCGAGAAGCAACAGTCTGGCAACGTGAGACTACTAGGTGAGCAACCAGGGTGCACCTCATTCTAACATCTTTGACTCGAGAAAAGATGTCCACGTGTAGGCCATTTTATGTCATGCCAACATGTATGTTTATTGATAACAGGTGCATATGTGTCTGTGTTTATTGATTACAGGTGCATGTGTGTGTGAGTGTGTGTGTGTGTGTGTGTGTGTGTGTGTGTGTGCGTGCGTGCGTGCGTGATAGTGTTGATGCACATTGCGCAATGTGAGGTTGGTTAGTGTAAATTTAGTTAAATTAAGTTGGTGCAGTGTGAGGTGGTATTCAGATGGATGGCCATACGTGTCAATGAGCTTGACTTTTGCCTTGATGGCCTTCACTCCTCCGCTGAACGCGGGACACTGGTCGGACGCCATCTTCGACTTTAACAATGTGAACCTGGAGAGACAAACAGATGGGATAATGTGAGACAGACAGAAATACTGACTGAAAGACAGACAACATGGTGTGAGACACCAGAGGGATAGATGTAGACAAAGATTTAAAATCATACAGTCGGTGAGACAAACGCATGGCCAGCCCTCCAATCTTGCTCAAAATCCGAATGGAGCTCTGGAGATACTCTCATTTGAAACAGTGGAGAGAGTGAGCGAGCAGCTCACTTAAGTTACTGGTGCCTTACTCTGTGACTGAATGGCCACAGGAGTCAGGACCAGTGTCCGACCTGCTGTGTTTATGACCGGTTGTACTCCATTTTTAGTCCCACCTCGGAGCGAGGGGGTGTGAGGATTAGATATGAGTCCGGAGGAGTCATGCAGCTTGGACTGATAGCAACATTTCAATACTCAAATTTCTTCTATAATATGTTCATGAATTAAGCTGCTTGACATGCATTCTCCTCCCATGCCCATACACAACAAACAGTATGATTGTGTTTAATCCAAGTGGGTTCTTGTATACTTGGTTAGACTTGGTACGCAAAAGCGTTTGACGACACATGCACATTTATGTGCACCCGTTTAATTTCCTTTTCTGCGAACGTTCTCCCCAAAATAAGGATGGCAGGGCTCAAGTGGTTACATAACTCATTAGTGTGGTTAGGTTACCAGACTATAGTAATTCTATGACGTCATGTGGGTCAATAATACATCATCATAATCATACTGTACTTGGCGAGCTACCTGAGGGAAATTGCATCCACACTCGTTTTACATAAATGCAATGTTAACTGACCATTTCTCTCTGCACTGGGACCAGCAGCGCGTCTCAACCTTCTTGCTGATGCTCGTCCAGGGCAGGTTCTTAGACAGCTGATCCCGGGTCAGCCAGGGACCCGAAGCAGAGCCCGTCTGGTGTGGACCCACCAGGGTCTCCAGGTGAGCCCGCACGGCCGGCATCAACCTCCCCTCCTCATCACTCTCCCAGGCACCATGCTGACTGGCTGCAACACGGACAGATGGAGAGACAGCCGTACACATATTCATAACGGATAGATATTTTTGAGGGGCACCAGCCCCTCCTATACCCAGCTTTGTGTGTACCCCATAGCGATGATTTGATTGGCACGGAATGTGCTCAGAAAGCCACAGAAAGCTATAGGCAACGTTCTGTGTCTGTGTACAAGAGTTGATAGAAAAGTGAGGACGCCAATTGTGATTGGCCAAAATGTGATATGTATGATAAGATAAGAGCGCCCCTCACTTCACAGAAGTGTGATTTTTTATTATTATTAGGGTATATAGGTGTGGGTGTGTCAGGTGAACATTGGGTATACAGCATGTATGTACATTATGTGTGTTTGGTGTTGGTTACAGGTGCAAGTGTGCAGAGGCGCCAATCTAGGGTTTGCTCTGGTGCCAGAGCACCCTTGGTAAAGTCAAAGCACTGAGTGTATAAACATCTGCGATAGGTGATCATAGATTCATCACAGTGCATGTGTGTTCGTGTTGTGCCATTATTACCGATATGAGCGAAGCGTTTCGACAAAGCGTAAACACTCCGGTCCATACTCTTCGCTATCTCTCGCCAGTCGTTGCCATGGCGGGTCTGTAGCCTTTGCAGCATGTGAATTTCCTCATCGTTAAACCTTCCATGGCAATGGAAACAGAGCGAAAGAAAATAATTTATCCTTCCATTAGTGTCATAGTTAGTAGGAGCTGAGAGACAATGTTGGACAATAGGACAGATGAGAGAGAGAGAGACAGTGTAGGACGGCACATAGGTTGGGAAACACTGGTGTAGGAGACAGCAGTTTATATGGGGGAGATTATTTATATACTTATAGTATAAAAGAACATAAAGTACTGTATATATACTATATTTATAATTACTAAGATGGTTTATATAGATTTAGGTTTATAATGACTAAGACAGTGTATATTGTTGCTGTTGGGCAGAAACCCTGTATCTCCATATTTCAACTTTTGTCATGTAAAGGTTACGAAAATATCTACAAGCTACAACACCCACCGGTCAGACACAACATGAGCCATGACACCCTCCTACAACACCCAACGGTCAGACACAACATGAGCCAGACACCCTCCTACAACACCCAACGGTCAGACACAACATGAGCCAGACACCCTCCTACAACACCCAACGGTCAGACACAACATGAGCCAGACACCCTCCTACAACACCCAACGGTCAGACACAACATGAGCCAGACACCCTCCTACAACACCCAACGGTCAGACACAACATGAGCCAGACACCCTCCTACAACACCCAACGGTCAGACACAACATGAGCCAGACACCCTCCTACAACACCCAACGGTCAGACACAACATGAGCCAGACACCCTCCTACAACACCCAACGGTCAGACACAACATGAGCCAGACACCCTCCTACAACACCCAACGGTCAGACACAACATGAGCCAGACACCCTCCTACAACACCCAACGGTCAGACACAACATGAGCCAGACACCCTCCTACAACACCCAACGGTCAGACACAACATGAGCCAGACACCCTCCTACAACACCCAACGGTCAGACACAACATGAGCCAGACAGCCTCCCCATGAACGAACCTAACCCTAACCCAACACCCAACGGTCAGACACAACATGAGCCAGACACCCTCCTACAACACCCAACGGTCAGACACAACATGAGCCAGACACCCTCCTACAACACCCAGCGGTCAGACACAACATGAGCCATGACACCCTCCCCACGAACGAACCTAACCCTAACCTCACAGGAAGCCACCGGTGATCTTTTACCCGCAGCATGGATTCGTTTTAACCCGCCACGCATGTCGAGAGCCACGAGTGATTTCTGACCCGCAGCATAGGTGATTTGTAACGCGCAGCACGGGTTTGTCTGACTAATGACTGTAGGACTATTGGTATGTCTAATCAACATACAACGTATGCACCCCAGTCGCATCACAGGACGTTGTGAGCTTGCAGATAGTCTCTTTTCGCTATTCGATTATTATTGAAAGCAAAAGTGGTTTAAGTGTGTCTGTAACCAATGACCAGTATTTAACACAAGCTTGTGACTAATAATAATAACTACATTGGATCCATTTTGGTTTCCACCCAACAGCGTCGACACATTTGCTATACAGTGACTTAAAATCAAAACGAGTCACTGAGCTACAGTTTCAGTGGTTCTGTCAGATGGAGTGTTGTCATGGCAATGACCTCTGACCTGCCCATGTGGTTGAGTTCATCCATCATCTTCCTGACAAGGTTATAAACCTGAAGACATGGCCTGTGAAGACCCTCCCCTAGGCGGAGAGAGAGACAAACGACATGGAATGAAACACAGTCAAATCTCATGTCTGAAAGTGTAAAGACACTAAGACAGTGATACTTCCTGTGTAAGCATCTTACCCATCTTCTCCATGAAGCAGTGCTGGACTCTGAGCTTCTTAATCTCGTTAGAACGATCTTTGGATCGTTGAGGATAGAACAGCTCCTGAGCTGAGCTTATGCCAGTCAGCGCCAGGAAGTCATTCACGTTCTTCTTCATCTGCTGCTTCTCTGCGTCCGTGCACCTCCCCCTACGTAACGAGATACCTGAAGGATGAGAGTGTGGAGATGGATTGGGATAGAAAAAAGAAGAGACATTTACAGATTTGGTTGTTTGCCATTACAGATTGACTTGATTATTCAGCAGCTAGGACAGATCAACAGTACATTTGGCTCACGTTAGTCGCATTTACTATTTGATTCAAGGTTTAAGTTTCTTTATTGTTATGCCACCTGTCAATGTTCACCTGTCAGTGGTCTGTAAATCAGTACTTTGCCTTTCAATAGTTTGAGTCCCCAGTTTACTTTCTCTGACAGTAGTATCTGTTTTTGCTTTAGTTTGTTAGTAATTGTTGTCTGTCAGTAGCTTGTCCGTAATCTGTGTCTGTCAGTAGCTTGTCCGTAATCTGTGTCAGTAGTTTCCGTTTGTAACTGGCAGTAATCTACAAGTAGTCTGTCTCAGTAGTGTATGTGTAAATCTATCCGTTTTCTGTGTCAGTACCTTGTTTCTTGAACTCCCTGAAGCGGTGCAGGTCATATCTACGGAATTTTTCGATCACAATGCGAGACCTGACATTAGGAAGAAATTCCAAGATTTCCCTCACATCGGGGCAGTCTAATCTAGAGAGTAGAGACATAAAATACAAACATAATATTAATAACTGGTATCTTCTGTTCAGTGGCCAACATGTTCACATACTGTACAGGGCATTTGTCTTGGTGCATTGCTCTCTGACAAAGAAATACGTTATTATTTATAGTTTTACAGTAAAAAGAAAATGAAACTAAGGAATTCGTTTTTTTGTGCAAAACTAATGTTTGAAATGGATTCAGCATCATGAAAACACCCTAGTTTGACATGTCACATGCTACTTAAAGCAAAATAGTCTAGTAGCCAGCCCATAGAGCCCCATTGTGAACCCGGACATGTTGAGTACACCAACGTTTTATGTTAGAAATGTTGAGTATGGGTCCCCAGCATGTAGAAACTGCCGGATGCTAACTTGCATATGTTGAGCAATTTTCACAATTGGCATAATATGTGACCATACCATTAACAACCTATAGAAGGCAAAATATTCAACTAACCCATTTTCAATACTTCCCCTCAGACAATTCCAGGCAACCTTTTTTCTGTTATTCAGGATGTATTGAAGATACCAAATCAGCTGAGTTTGGTCTTTTTGCAATTAGTTTGAGGTTGTTCCTGTACTTTCCATAGATTTCCTGTACTATACTCACAGATGTTCTGGCAGGCAGTGGTCTACCTTCCTCTGTCCATCTGATATCACTCTCTTCTTCTTCTTCTTCTTCTTCTCCGCCTCTGAAATGGAGATAGACCGCTAGGATCAGAACAACGAGGAGACAGACTGTGGCAAAGCATGAGATTCATTTCATTTAGCTTGAACTCGTATAAAGATAGAAGATCTGAATGCAGATCTGTGGATTCAGCCCGGACTGGATCTTCCTAATTCAAATAGTAAAATCAACACATTTGTCCTATTACATACTGTATTGTCAGAATTGTCTTTGTTTGTGTTTGTTTATGTGCTAAAAGATTGACTTTCAGAACGGTTTTAACTGTGCAACTGCCAACTGCAATATGTAAATGGGGGGAACATTTTGGATTATCAATTTGTAATCAACGGAGCAACTACTGAAGATGTCTCACCAATAGCGGGTATGCGCATGCATAAAGCCAATGGAAAGTTGAGTGGTAAGTGAGTTTAATGTTGTTTAACGTCATTTAAAGCAATCAGACTTTACTGTTCGGATGTATGGGCTATCAAGTCCAGAAAGTCGTTTTTTGCCACTCAGGCGTTTGCGCATCACTTCCGGGTATGATGATGATGACACACCCTCTATAATTGGAGATAGATCATGACGTGGTAAAAACTACACATGCCAAACTTCTACCAAAGTGATATTTTGCTTTTAAGAAAACACAATGCGAGTCAATTTCTACATGAACAAATAAATGGAAAGAATCGAAATGGGGTTTTGAAGATGATGGTAAATCACATCATCATTCAGAAATCCCATCATCATTATTTTTTAATGATTTCTCCACACACATTTTTCGGTGTGTTGTCACTGCTGTTTTATCCTACTGGCTCACCTGCCAGTGAGGAGCCCTCACCGGGAGGACATAGAGCCTCAGTCCTACTCCCACCCAACACTCCTCCCCGCTGGCAGGTGTCGCCCTGGCCCATAGGAGTGCGTTTAGTGACTAATATCACCCTCCCTGTCCGGCTTCCCCTTCCCGAACACAGGCCAATTGTGTTCATAAATAGACGCTTGATGAAGCTGGATTCAATGCGGTGCATTCGAACCCCCAGACCTCCATAGCGATGGGGCCAGCTACTTTAACACTGCGCCTGTAAATCACATACTGTAATTAGGTGGTGGCTTACTCAATGACAGGACAGTACATCACCTTGTGTTGTTCCAGTCGTCGTCTCTCCATCTTCATTAAGCTCCGCCACTGCTCTACTCTCTGGCAGTTCTTCTCCTCCTCCTTTTGCCTCCGGTTTTACACCTTTTTTTCTTTTCTTCTTCTTGCTCTCACCGCCTTCGTTTACCAAGTTATGCTCTACCACCTCCATCGTTTCCTCTATGACTTCTTCTTTTTTATTTTTCTTCTTCCGTTTCTCTCCACCTTCATTCACCAAGTTCTCCTGTAGCACCTCTATCGTTTCCTCTACTACTGTCTTCTTCTCCTCCCCTCCATTCACCACATCCTCCCCTTCCCTCGTGTCCGCCCCTACTTTCTGCTTCTTCTTCTTCTTCTTCTTTTTCTCCACGCCTTCGCTGACCAAGTTCTCCTCTACCACCACTATCGTTTCCTCTATGACTTCTTTTTTCTTTTTCTTCTTCTTCTTTTTCTCCCCGTCTTCGCTCACCAAGTTCTCCTGTAGCACCTCTATCGTTTCCTCTACTACTGTCTTCTTCTCCTCCCCTCCATTCACCACATCCTCCCCTTCCCTCGTGTCCGCCCCTACTTTCTTCTTCTTCTTCTTCTTCTTTTTCTCCTCGCCTTCGCTGACCAAGTTCTCCTCTACCACCACTATCGTTTCGTCTACTACTGTTTTCTTTTTCTTTTTCCTTCTTTCCTTCCCTTCAGATCCCTCGTCTTCCATTCTTTTCCTCTTCGCGCGCTGGGAGACCTCTCGTTCCTCCTCTCTCTTCTTTTTCTTCTTCTTCTTCTTTTTCTCCTCCTGCTCCTCTTGGTCCTCCTCGGGCGTGTCTATATCAATAGGTGAAGGAGGTCCAGCCTCCTCCAAATTCCTCTTCATGCTCCTTGCTGTTTTGATGTCAACAGAAGGCGACATCAAACCACTAGGGATTTTACACAGCAGATGAGGTGCGTTGAGGAAGAGTTGAGGAGGTGAGGTGCGCCGAGGAGGCGAGGGAGCTGCGGCGAGGATGTGAGGTGCGCTGAGGAGCGGTCGTCCTCGTTGTTGCGGCGAGGATGTGAGGTGCGCTGAGGAGCGGTCGTCCTCGTTGCTGCGGCGAGGATGTGAGGTGCGCTGAGGAGTGGTCGTCCTCGTTGCTGCGGCGAGGATGTGAGGTGCGCTGAGGAGCGGCCGTCCTCGTTGCTGCGGCGAGGATGTGAGGTGCGCTGAGGAGTGGTCGTCCTCGTTGCTGCGGCGAGGATGTGAGGTGCGCTGAGGAGCGGTCGTCCTCGTTGCTGCGGCGAGGATGTGAGGTGCGCTGAGGAGTGGTCGTCCTCGTTCTAACGACGGTATGTCACTGTGTTTGGTCCGTCGTCAGCCACGTTACACACACACCTGTAAAACAGACAAAGTCTGTTAGTATAAAAAGTACCACCAGTACCAACACACCTTTCACCTTGACGATTGATAGAAGGTAAGATACAGTTGCGGTCGGGCAGAAACCTCTTATCTCTATATATTTTTTTAAGTTTGTTTTTTGTAAATGAATGCCCTACTTGATCAAACAACAGTGGCACATCAAAAGTAGAAGATCGACAAGCTTGAAATGTGGCGTGAAAACCTGAAAAGCGGGCGGTGGGGTTGACGCAGATTGATAGACAGAAGTTGGACAAACTTTTTGCTGTTTTGCTATTGCTGTGTCTCTGCTCTGCTTTCTCATCAATCAAATGAAGAATGAGGTCGGGACGTGTGTGTGGTGTTTACTGTTTATAAGTCGTCAATGTGAATTGAGGGGGGGGGGGGCATTTCATACCAGAGTGTGAAAAGACTCAAACCCCTCCAGACACACTGCAAAGCAGGACACAGAGAATAGATGTGTATTCTTCTGTCTGATACACTGTCTGTCGGCCTTGAGTAGCGGCTAGGTGGCGGCTTATAGATGATATAAATAATATTTTAAATAAACGGTTGTCGGAGGGGAGGCAGAAACGTAGTAAAGTAAGGCATCTGCCTGCCTTTGCCTACAGTAAATCCTCCCCTGAGCAGAGTGCTCCCTGACCCTAACCCACACTGGTGAAAGTATTGGGAGGAAAAGGCAGTTCGCGACTGAGACGATAGTAAGACATTGACCACGTTCAACCTGACATCTCTATTTTGGGCCTGTTTTAGGAGAAATAGCCGATGTACGCATTGTGAGCTTGTACGTCATCGGCTATTTCAGAAAAATTTGTTACAGTATTTGCTTAAGTGGTTAGTTACACTGTCCATTTGCATCAGAGAAGAAGAAGCCTTAACATCCAATCAGATAGTATAACAACAAAACGGTGTAACAAGAACTGAAAATGTAATAACGGCTCCTACTGTAATAAAAGTTCATAATGTAATATATGGATATTAGATGATGAGCTGGAATTACATTATGAGTTAAAACTTGTTGCTACAATGGATACATGATCAACCGTCTGTCCATTAGGTTGACTGTTAAACGACCTATACCTGTATACTTACTACTTCTCGATTTGTTCAGTCAAAATAACAATAAGGCTCTCGTGACACTGAATACATGTTTAACTGCCATCAAGTTTTATGTTTATTTTGATGATTTTAATGCAGAGACTTAAGTGTAACTTTTAAATAGTCATGATCAATAATAATAACTTCTCCCAGAGCAGCCAATGATGTACCAGTGCTAGTTATTTAGTTAGTACACAGTGGTGTTCGATACGAACTTAACTTGCAATGCTCTACGAGTTGCTTAGCCATTAGCCAGTTATTCTGTCTCATCTAGAAGACTCGTGCCAAAAGTAATAGAAGCTATTCAAGGTATATGGGTTGTAAAGCCAGATACCTTGGTTCGTATGTGTTGACAGGTTGGAGATACCGCGTGCGTTGCTTGGTATTTCTCCGGTTTAGAAGCCATGGGAGCCGCCTTTTATGCTGAGCAAGTCTAGTGTCACCATGATATCACCACTGTGTATATCCATCTTTGGAGTTTCTACATTAATCTGATGTCAGCGCTGGATATCGCCGTTGTCTCCATATATGGGACTATAGGTTATCCTATAGTGCATTCCATTAATCAATCAGTTTCTATTTCTAATGTTGCGCGCACATGCACACACATTCGTTGTTGTACTTCTAAGGCTACCCATTTCGTTTTCTTTCTCAGATGCTAGTTACTTACATTTATGCTTGATTGAAATATTTATTAACAGTTTGCAGAATTACAGTACATTTCAAGCACAAACTCAATACAAAGACTGTTAAGTGTGAGTGGACGACCCAATTAAGCATTACACTTGTTTACAAGAGGGTCCACCATTCATCAAAACATTTAGAGACGTACAAATAGACACTTCTATATAGTCAAAGGAATTCATCATAAAGGAGGTAAAAAGGGAAAAGAAACATATACAGTGAGGGGAAAAAAGGGTGGGGGGGGATTCAGATTTTACGGGGGCCAGTTTCGAATTGCAGCCATCCGTAGGTGCCCTTTGAGAGCGGTTTTAAAGGAGTCAAGGGATTTGCATGTCTTAATGACTGTTGGTAGGGCGTTCCACATTTTGGTGGCATAGGAGCGAAAATAATTTAGTCCCTTGTTTGTGCCGAATCTGGGTTGAACATGGTTCGTTGCACTCCCTCTGGTGTTGTGGGTGTGGACTTCGTTAACATTAAGGAAGTATCTAGACAGGTACATGGGTATCTTGGTGGTGTATCGGATCTTGTGGACCAGACCCATTGCAAGATGCTGTACTCTGTCGTCGACCCTAAGCCATTCCAGCCTGTCAAAGTGGGCAGGGGTGAGGTGGGTTCGGGGGGTGAGGCCAAGTAGGAGCCTGACCAGTTTGTTTTGGGAAGTCTGGAGCCTTTGAGGTGCTGTGGTACCAGAAGGTGCATGCATAGTCAAAGAAACCTTCTACGAGGACTCCTGTTAAGGTCTTCAAGGTGTTTTTGTTGACCAGTGAGGAGATCCTGTAAAGGAATCTTTTTCTTTGGTTGACTTTTTTTATTACGTTGGTGGCCATTTTATCACCGGAAAGATTGGCCTCCAGGATGGAACCTAGGTAGGTATAGGTAGGTGTTGTGCACGGGTGATAAGAATGAAGATTTCATGTTTATAGACAGATAAGTTAGAATTTAGAAAGATTGCACTCTATTTTATATGGCAATGTATCCTGTCGTTAGTTGACTAACTATGGTTCATGCAATTTACTCTAATCTGGACTTTGTAATTCGGGCTGAATAAAAGCATCGGTTAAATTAGCTCTGATCCATAGCTCTAATGCGCGCATTAGAGCTATGGACTGCGCAGGGCAGAATCGTAGAAGCAGTAGAAGGCTATATCGACCAGAGCTACGGCTAAATAACTGAATTACAAATACAAAGTTGTAAATTGTACTTTATAGCCTATTTAACTTCCTATTTTAGAAAAGGACAAGACTCACGTAAACAACGAGCTCGAGGCAGCGTGGAAGATCTTTGTTTACTTCCGGTACAGCGCGCGCATGCAACTGTCAACTAAACTTGTTGGGTGCTTCCGCCTGCTGGTCGGAGTGTGTATTACTACATGTAAGGTTATGTGCTCAGTGTGTTGGGCGAAGGTGAAGAAGTATCGGGAATGTAGCCTATGTGTTGTTCTGTTGTAATATGTTGTTGTTTATTGCACACAAATTAAAAGTTGACTTCGTCTAGTCTCGGAAACCCAGATGTTTTTATTTCCAGGAGACTTCCTCTGACTTGTCATTGTTTAGCGTCTGGTTCCCATAGCAACAACTAAAAGCAACGGAGCCATGCAGGTAGAATACATTTAACTGATAAACGACCTAGTAACTAGCGTATATGAAATCTAATCGATCAGTTCATTCGGTCAGGAGTTAATATGTAAAAACAAGAGCAACTTTAGTCTAATTATGCTACTCTTTTTGAGCTGTCAAAATGTTTGAGGTTATTATTAGAACTCGTTCCAAAACAAAAAGCTAAACTGAAACCATGCAGTTCAGCAGTTATCGGTTATGCTAGCAGGCTAGTTAAGTAACATTTAGTAGTGAATTTTATAATGGATACATTTCTTGTATGTTCTACTTACTCAATGTTGATTCATTTAAACTAATGTATGTATGAGTAGAAATTTAGAGGGATGTTTTGTGACGTTTTTGTCCAGAACAAAGTAAGGATTGATTGATTGATTGATTGATGATGGATGGAAGGATGGATATAGGCCTAGATGGCCTAAAAAGGAAGGTTTATGAAAGCAGCTTTAGGATGTCTAATAGCAGTGGTTTTCAACCCTTTTCATATCAAGGCCTATTTATTATTAGATCACCATTTGATGAGATTTAGCCTCGCAGATCCAACATTGAAGAATATTTTGTTATCATTGGCTAAGATGTTGTCCACAATTCAATGCTGTTGGCAAACATCAAAATATAAATTCTTCTACATTCTGTAATTGTGTAGACTTCTTGTAAATTAAGTAATGCAGATGTTTAACAATAATGTAACTATTTTTTTCTTTTTTTAATACTGTTTTTATTAGGCATTTTTTGTATGACAACATCAGAATATTATCGACAATGATAATGAGTAGTTCTATTAAATAAAATGAAAAAAATAACAGGCAATGTAAATGTTCCACATACAATACATAATAAAAAAGACATATAAATGTGATAAACATGAAAAAACAAAAAACTGTTAAACAATGACAAGTGTGAACAGACAAACAAAACAGACAACAGGACAGACACTCTTGCTCTCAAACTTCCCCAACATGTTGTTGAAAATTAAGTGAATTACAGACATTCTTTTTTTAAATGAGAAAAAATAAATAAAGAAAAAACACTCAGTTCCTTTTCTTTTTTCTTTCCAATTTTCTATTGTGCTATCTATTGTGTAGGAGGGGTTAGCGTGCACCTATTGAAATATTCAATGAAGGGTTGCCATGTCTGGTAGAATCTATCTTCACTCCCTCTCAATTCAAACTTAATCTTTTCCAATTGTAAGTAGTGCATCACATCTCTCATAAGTGAAGTGTGAGTCGGAACCTGTGCTTGTTTCCAATTCAACAGTCAATCAGTCTGCGAGCCAGTAGAGTCACATATTTTACCATGTTATATTGGAAAGTAGACAGTTTGACCCCGGGCCCCCTGACCCCCATAACTGCTAACAATAATGTAACTTTTGAGAGCGTATAAATTAAACCAAATGGACCCATAGCCTACTTGGTTTCATTTTACTCTCTCAAGAGTTAAAGATCTATAAGGGTCCATTTGGTTACAGACGTTCCATCATTTAGCTGGGGACCACCGAACCTCCTCAAGAACCACTGGTTGAAAACCAGTGTAATATAATAGGCCTATTCATAAATCATATGTTCTTGTCATTTATCAGAGAGGAGAGATGCATTCTGCTCATGTTGGCGTAGTCAGAGATTCCATGCTGAACAATCCACTGCTGATCAGGGTAAGAAGCATGCAGACTAAACTCAGTGGTGTGAAGTAACTGTGATTTGTTTTTAGTTTTTATTTTACTTTACTGTATTGATTCTATATTCTACATCTACATTCTACATCTCTTTTTTTTGTTTTTTTCCTTTGTTTTTTGGGGAAATACCCTTTGTTGGGCATACCCATGCCCAACAATAATAATAATAATAATGGAGTCTGGACAGACAAAATGTGTCAGTTACAATATAATGAAAAACATTAATTACTAGAGAATGGATGGTTTGTGTGTATCTTCTAGAACAGCAGTGTTCCCATGCTGCCAGCTTCACTTTGCTCTTTGACAAAGAGCTCAAAGTACTGGTAGACGGTGGTCACAACCAAGAGGATTCCTGTACCGGAACCAATGGCACCCACTAAGTCGGCCACCACGCATAGTGCTCCTATGC
The DNA here is from genome assembly GCF_964188405.1 of Protomyctophum parallelum. Taxonomy (NCBI): domain Eukaryota; kingdom Metazoa; phylum Chordata; class Actinopteri; order Myctophiformes; family Myctophidae; genus Protomyctophum; species Protomyctophum parallelum. The sequence continues at coordinate 47,479,742 of NC_139710.1, forward strand.
AAATGCCACCGAAGGCAGCAGCCGTGGGGATGTACCTGTTGAGCTCCTTCACCATGTTAGACTCTCTGTGTCCCCTCAGAACCACCCGTTGTTCCTTCAGCTGCTTGGCCACATCTTTGGCAGAGGTTCCTGTCATTTCGATCCATTTCGTGGAGAGGAAGGCACAGGAACCGAGCATGAAAGCGATATAGACAACAGCATGAATTGGCTCGTACAGAATAGAGCCAAAGGACTGCAGTGGAGACAGGTAGTAGCAGAGACCACCCACTGGGTAGGCATGAGCCGTTCCACTGCTAGTGGTGTCGGACCAGGATCCCAGGAGGTTGACCAGGAAGTTGCTGCCAAGCTGCACGGAGAGCCTCTGCGAGACGAAGTAGAGGTAGGAGACCAGGGTAGACTGCAGGATGATGGGCATGCTGGAGGTGTAGAGTAGCTTGATCGGGTATGAGCAGGACTGACCGCGGTTGCGTATTGACACAAGGGGCAGTTCCACCCTGACGCGCTGGAAGAAGATGGCCGCGGCGAAGACGCAGACAGTGGCGACGATGTTCCAGATATTGGGCAGGTTCTGTCTCAGGAAAGCTTCTCTCACGGCCTGCACCTTGTCTGTGCGGGTGAGGAGAAGATGGAAGAAAGCAAAGATGGCTCCCTCGACCTCGGTACCTCTGCCGCTGTTGACAGTGACGGGGCTGAGCGCCTTCCAGGCGATGGTCTCGCAGACGTTGGTTGCAATGAACAAGGAGATGCCAGAACCCAGGCCGTAGATCTGGAGCAACTCGTCCAACAGCAACACCATCAGACTGGCAAAAAACAGCTGGAGGATGATGAGCACGCAGATTCCAAAGCCAATCGCCCGAGGATCTCCATACATGCCCCACATAACATATGAGGTGGCATGGAAAATGGTGAGGATCATTCCAAACAACTTCTGCGCTTTGTCGTTGAGGGCTTTGTCTTTGGTCTTGTCTCCAACCGGGAAGAACTGCATGAATAGGCCTGATGTCACAATGGGTGAGATGCCCAGCTCCATCAGAGTACCTCTGTTGGAAGCCATAATTACTCTCATCCAGTACAAGGGATCTGCCGAGTCTGGTGGCATAATGCCAACCAGTGGCATCTGACTGCATACTAGATAGATGACCAATGCGATAGCAGTGAACACTAGTCTTTCTTTGAACTGAACTTTCTTCAGTGGTTTCCGGATCTCTGGCAGAAAGGCACAGACCGGCTTGATGACTTGTAAAAGCGTATCTCCAATGGTGTCCATTGTCTGTTTTTTCTTGTTTCCTTGATTATGCACACAATCTAAAGCTTTTTCCCACCGTTTGCACGCTGAGCACTATCGGCTGTGACGTCCGAATGTCCAAAGTCTGCGTGTTTTGAGTGACAGGAGTCCGAAGTATAATTCTGGATGATCCTGTTGTGGAAGTCAGTTTCGTAGAGGGAAGACAACTGTTGTTAAAGTCCAGTTATGTTGCTAGGATTATGCGCTATTGTTGAGGCTGTGTTGGCTTTTATACTCTGTCTGGCGGGGAGACTCTTGTCATCACGGTGATGTCACGCTGAGTCCATGACGTCAGACTGTTCTTGACAATGGTAAGTAACCATAGCAAAGAAATCTCCATATATGGGCATAAAAGTCACATACAATGGTGGGGGGTACACATATGTTAGTGAAGTGACAATTTAAGGATTTAACCCATTCTGAACGGGAACCCATTTTGGTGTTAGCATCATGTTATGCTTTAGCTATTGAAAAATAGCAGATCTACAAGCTCATAGCGCGCCACCGAGTGGCGCGCTACGAGCTTGTAGGTCTGCTATTTTTGAAAAATCGAAGAACGACTGACATTTTTGGAATCTGATCTCAGGTCAGAATGGGTTAATCAGACCAGTGTGTGTCCAGTGGAAACCTCGTATAAATCTGATCTCAGAATGGGTTAAGGACTTTTAAGATTTTAATACTTATACATACAATAAATAATAATAAATAATACAATAAAATAAAAAGATTATTTCTTGGCCAAATTGTCAAATAATATAACAGGCATTGTGAGCTTGGTAGATCTGCTATTTTCACAATGTTTGTCCTACAATAGAGGGTATGCGCGTGACAACATCATGCAGGAGTGCCACCTGAGTGGCAAAAAAGTATTTTCTAGCATTGACCATACATCCAAACAGAAAAGTCCTATTTGATTACATTAAACAACGTTAAACAATATTAAACTCACTTTGCACGTTGCTTAGCCACTCGATATGCCATTAACTTTAAGCATGCGCATACCCTCTATTCCATTTGCTTGTCTGGGTGAGGGGTAGCCTTGTTAATAAACCAGACCGAATCAGCCGTTGGCAAAAAAAAATTGCCTACCGGCGGATTTCGGTCTGGAGAGGCTCAATTGTACGCCCATTTTCTACACACGAGAACGTGTGCGCCCAATAGGGACACGGTATGCAATATGGGCGGGCTTTGGTACAGTGACGTTCAATGCTTGAGACCTTTGACTGACAGTAGCTCTGACCAATTGCGTCAAAGAGAAAATGTTTCCCTGGAAATGAAATCCAAGCTGAGCCTCCCCAGACTAATATCCCGCGGATCCGTGCGATATTAGTCTGGTTTATTAACCAGGCTAGGTGAGGGGGGCCCCCAGTTCAAATAATATGATTATTTTGGGGGGGGTCACAGCCTGAAAACTGAAAAGGTTGAGAATCATTGCTTTAGAGTTTAGACAGTAACTTGCAATTCTGTTGTCATGCTATTTATAATTTTAGCTTATAATCATTTGAAGAGAAGAGGGATGATGCCTGGTGGCTCAGTTAGTGCAGACCATTATGCTCCATGTGAGCGTGAGAATCCTATATCGAGTCCGACCCGATCTTTTCTTGCATAGATGTCTCTCCTCTCTCTCTGCCATACAGTGACCTATCGTAAACAAAGCTTGAAAATGCCAAAACAAAGGAGGAGGAGGGAAGATAGGTGCGGAAGATAAACCCCCTCAAATCCACAGTTTTCTCAAAATCTTCCAATCTTCACATTTGGGGCAGTTTGTGTGTGTCAAATCTGAAGTCTGGAGGGAAGAGGTCTGCGGCACGAGGGTAAATGAGCCGATATGACTGTCTGATTGTGACGTCTGCCACGCCGGCAATGTCTCCAATCTCTTTTTCAGTCTTCTTCTCAGCCGAGGCCTGGGAGGCCATGTAGATGGCGGCTGCAGCTACAGAGATGGGGCTCCTGCCGGGCACCAAGTCCAACTCCACAGCCTTCCTGGCGATGGAGGTGGCGGCCATCTGCACCTGCTTGGGCAGGCCCAGGTTGGAGCAGAAGCGTGACATGAAGTCTCCTGTGGTGATGAGGTCCACGCTGGTCTCCAGTGCGTTGAGGATGAGCTTAAAGCACCGGCCAATCTCCTTCTTGGAGATCCGGGAGACGGCACAAATCTCTTTAAATGTTCTTGGAACTCCTTCCTGTCTGCAGGCTATGTAAAGGCAGGCTGAGGCAATGGCATCATTACTCCACCCCTTCAGTCTCTTCTGTTCATAAACGTTTTTGAATAGATTATTTGTCCGGTCTATAATATTCCTTGGTAGGTTGAGGCGGTCTGCCATAGTGGTAATCTCTCTCATGGCATTCAGCATGGCCCTGTCTGAGCTGCTCATTGTGCGACGATTCTGATACTTTGAGTTGCCAAACTCGTCAAAGCTGGCAGCACCTGTTCCCTTGCTGATCATGGTGGTTAGGTCACACCCATTGAGCAACGGGTTCTGGGCGTCTCCCACTCTGGATCGGTCTTTGGTGGCTATCTCTTTGGTGAAGGTCCGCCATTCGGCACCCACGTCGATTACACGCTCGCCCACTACGAGGCCACACTCAGGGCAGATCACGTCGCCTGCTCTGTAGTCCTCCACCAGCAGCGCATCAGGGTGGTCGGGGCACTGGACCTTTGGAAGCGCCAGAGCATCTCTGCGGCTCGTCGACGCCATGTCAGTTAGTAGTGATTTGTTTGGCAAATGGAAGACAGTCACAGAATAAAGGGAGACTCTCTCGCTGAGTCAACCATGTCCAAATATGGAGTCCATGACATCAGACTGTTGACAAGGTAACCACATCACTAGGTCTGTCACAGTTATTAATCCTATACTAAAATCAGCTAATGGGGGACCGGTACAGAAATGTCCATATATGGGCATAAAGGGACACAGACAGACAGATCTAGAAAGCTCCTTATATGGGCATAAAGGGACACAGACAGACAGATCTAGAAAGCTCCTTATATGGGCATAAAAGGGACACAGACAGATCTAGAAATCTCCATATATGGGCATAAAGGGACACAGACAGACAGATCTAAAAATCTCCTTATATGGGCATAAAGGGACACAGACAGACATATAGAAATCCCCATATAATGGGCATAAAAGGGATGGTGGGGGGTATCCATATGACAGTGAAGTGACAATTTAAGGATTTAAGGACTTTTAAGATTTTAATAATAGATGAAACAAAAATTAAAAATACCATTTCTGCAGCAAAAGTAGGCTACTCAACAAACAATACTATAAAAACTGTCAAACAATGGCCAAATTGTCAAATAATATAATAAAGAGGCAAACATTTTTACAATACAACCTCACACCGCTTTGCAGCGCGAGGCATTGTGAGCTTGTAGATCTGCTATTTTCACAATATTTATCTGTGGCAACTGCCGCAAACTCAACTCCTACAATTCCAATTGCTTGTCAGGGTGGGAGGTCCCCAGTTCAAATATGATTATTTTGGGGGGTCACACCCTGAAAACTAGGTTGAGAACCATTGCTCTAGTCTAGTCAGTGTATTTGATGTAAGACAGCTTTTTATCCACTAGATGGCAGTGTGAAACTGTGTTGAACGGTGTTAGACCCATGCATGAAACTGTAAAACTGTTAAACAGTTACAACCATAGGGTTACACCACATATTAGTTTTAGACCACGTGTGTCAAACAATTGTTTGTTTGTTCTCATTGCACTCTACAGTAATCCCATCCATGGGGTTAATATCTGCTCTGTTGTGTCTTGGCTGTCTAAAGGCTCATTCATAGTCTGGATTTAGTGAAGCCGCGGTGAAGAGCAAACCACCGCCCCAGCCCTTCTCTCTGTTTTTACTCACCACCGCTCAACGTTATTTCAGCTCCAGTGGTCACTTCACCACCGGATCAGTGGTCACCTCACCACCGAAAATCCAGACTATGAATGAGCCTTAATGTGAATTTGCATCATTATCTCAGTCTTGATAAGGAAAGTCCTTGATGTTGTGTTAAACACAACATACAGGGGACATGTACTGTAAAAGAGATATCACACCAACACACACAATCAATATCCATTAATAATACACACAACTCCAAAGACTGTCACGTGAAAGGCTTACAGTATAATTAACATGGAAACGTAAGATGTCGATGTCTCCGTCTGCAGCCATCCCTGGGTCAGAGTCAGTCCAGAGGCCTGGTCTGTCCTGATACAGGATTCACCTATGGAATCAGAACCGTTGGGTCTGATGGAGGAGTGGCACAGGGTAAGGATGGATGGATGGAACACACACACACACACACACACACACACACACACACACACACACACACACACACACACACACACACACACACACACACACACACACACACATACACACAGTTAGACGTAGTTGTTAATTTCAGTTTTCTTGACAAACACATAGCATCAGCACTAGATTGGAGAAGTAACACACCTCTCTCTCTCTCTCTCTCTCTTTCTCTCCCCCCAGCTATCTCTAGTTGGAAGGTTCATTCAGATGGCGGCGGTAGTGTGGCTGAAGGCGAGACAGACTGGGTGAGGTTGAACAGGGAAGCTGTGATGTCGGGTGTGGCGACAACCAGAGAGCTGTCCGTGTACCGAGCGCAGCGACTCTCCCAGGGCAGCGCTCCGTCCACCTGCCCCCAGCCCCGCCGACACAGGAGCGGCCAAGGGAATGCCGACGGCCGCGGCGGGACCTCTGACAGGATATATGGCACTGTAACACGGTCAGTATATAGTACAATGGACCGCAACATGGCATGGCACACTGACACCGAACGGCAGTGGCTCAGGGGTAGAGAGGCCGGATGGGAGAACCGTGAGGTTCCCAGTTCTAAGTGTCCTTGAGCAAGACTCTGAACCCCTAATTTCTTCCGATGTGCAGGTTGGTGCCTTGCATTATCCTCCGCCATCGGTGTATGAATGTGTGTGTGAATGGGTGAATGCAATGCACAATCTATGTAAAGTAAAGCACTTTGGATAAAAATGCTATATACAGTAAATGCACCATTTACACCATGGCTAAATAACGCTACAGCAACACAACACAGTGACACAGCATGCGATGCCAATCCACAACACAGTGACGCACCACGTGACAACACTGTGTTGACACGACACTGCAACACAGCACACGGACACACAAATGCCAGTCGTGTTGTTTGTATGTTTATCTTTCTCTCTTTGTCTGTCTCTCTGTCCGTCAGGGCGTCATCTCCTCTCTCAGACTTGATATCTCATCAGTATGCTGAACGTTGGCTGGAGGAACAGCGAAAAAGAAGCAACACACAGAGTCTACAGAACAAACACAAGGTAGGACTACAAATAAAAGAAGCAACACACAAAGTCTACAGAGCAAACACAAGGTAGGACTACAAATAAAAGAAGCAACACACAGAGTCTACAGAACAAACACAAGGTAGGACTACAAATAAAAGAAGCAACACACACATTTGGGCTAATATCTGCACCACCTCAGGGCCCTTACCCCTTACCGCAAACTTATTTGCCATGTTTTACTATTTAACCCATTCTGACCTGAGATCAGATTCATACGAGGTTTTCCACTGGACACACACTGGTCTGATGAACCCATTCTGACCTGAGATCAGATTCATACGAGGTTTTGCACTGGACACACACTGGTCTGATGAACCCATTCTGACATGAGATCAGATTCTAAAAATGTCAGTCGCTCTTCGATTTTTCAAAAATAGCAGACCTACAAGCTCGTAGCGCGCCACTCGGTGGCGCGCTATGAGCTTGTAGATCTGCTATTTTTCAATAGCTAAAGCATAACATGATGCTGACACCAAAATGGGTGCCCGGTCAGAATGGGTTAAAATAGTTCAAATAGCCGATCTACAATCTCACAACGTGCCGATGTAGATCGGCTTGAACTATTTATATAACGTTTTTTCAAAATAGTAAAAATCACACCCGTGTGAAGTGAGGGGCTCTCTAATCATCGCACATCATCAAGAATGGCGGTCCGTTATTGGCCAAGGGTTCCCACAGACACCATCGCGCCTTCGCGTGACACGCTCTATATATAATTAGCACACATTTTACGCCCTACTCGGCCTGAAAACTTTAACACAATTCCCTGTTATGCCCATATATGGAGATCTCTGATGTGGGAATGTCAACATATGGCCATATTGTGACAGTCTCATGATAACCACTGCGGTTGCCTTGACGCAAGTCGCAAATGAACCAAGTTGGTACAACACATGGATCTCCATATGTGGAGCTGACTATCATCACCTGGATCTCCATATATGAAGATCACGACACTGACCTCATCGAACCCTGGATAGGTTTGACATACTAGATCTGCATATATGGATCCGGATTAATAGTTGAACTCCTGCTTGGCTGCTTCTCAACTGTGCCATATCAAGCTCTGTTGTTTCAGCCCTCAGGGTGTCTTACTGGTCTGTGTCTGTGTGTGTGTCTGTGTGTGTGTGTGTGTGTGTGTGTGTGTGTGTGTGTGTGTGTGTGTGTGCATGTGTAGTCTAAACTAGGTCACATTTCAGAGACAAGGACCAGTCTGCTGAGGAAGAGTAGACCTCTGCCACACACACCCACACTGTGGAAGATGCCACAATTCTCACAGGTATATATATATTGTCGCACTTTGACCCAAGACCAAGACAAGAGTGTCAGTGTTCGCCCGCAGGCTGGTATATTCAGAAGTGAGTTCACAGGGAAAGGTGAATAGGAGGTGAGAATTCAGAAGTGAGTTCACAGGGAAAGGTGAATAGGAGGTGAGAATTCAGAAGTGAGTTCACAGGGAAAGGTGAATAGGAGGTGAGAATTCAGAAGTGAGTTCACAGGGAAAGGTGAATAGGAGGTGAGAATTCAGAAGTGAGTCCACAGGGAAAGGTGAATAGGAGGTGAGAATTCAGAAGTGAGTTCACAGGGAAAGGTGAATAGGAGGTGAGAATTCAGAAGTGAGTCCACAGGGAAAGGTGAATAGGAGGTGAGAATTCAGAAGTGAGTTCACAGGGAAAGGTGAATAGGAGGTGAGAATTCAGAAGTGAGTTCACAGGGAAAGGTGAATAGGAGGTGAGAATTCAGAAGTGAGTTCACAGGGAAAGGTGAATAGGAGGTGAGAATTCAGAAGTGAGTTCACAGGGAAAGGTGAATAGGAGGTGAGAATTCAGAAGTGAGTTCACAGGGAAAGGTGAATAGGAGGTGAGAATTCAGAAGTGAGTTCACAGGGAAAGGTGAATAGGAGGTGAGAATTCGTCAGGGCGAAATCTATAAATCAAAGTCTCTATCTCTCTTCTTCTCCAGGGGCCGGAGGGTCCGGGCGGTGAACATGGAGATTAGTTAGGGGAGGGAATTCCTATCCACAGTGTCATCACCGTTTTAACCTTCCTTGTCCTTTAATTACCGGCACTCGGTCTCGAGACCGTGTTGAGCCAAGAGAATGCCTGTGGGAGGGCGAGAGAGTCATAATTACACAATACAGTCACAATACATGGCATTATTTAGAGAGGGAATAGTATGTGAGATCTCTTACCGCCAGACGCCTATATACAGTACGTGCACACACAGAGAGAGCAAGCTGTGAATGGAGGGAGGCGGCCGCTTTTATACCCCGCAGGTGGGAAGGAATCTGCTTGATTCAGGATGCAGACAGGTATGTAGCGGTCCGCTATGATTCGTCCCAGCGGCTGGCGCGGCCTAAAATCACTGTAAACCACTGGCTGCCATATTGCTTTAACCACTTGAACCCTGCTAGCATCCCTATTCTTTGGGGAACATAGCCGAAAATAGCCTATACAAACTTGTAGACCGGCTATTTGAGAGATTTGGTGGGAATAACGAGCAGATTAAGTCGCTGACCCCAGTCAAGTTTACCAATCATAGTTTAATGTATAGCCTAATTTTAAATGGTTTTAAACTGCAGTGTGAACATTGTGAGATTAATCTCATAATGTTCACATTCAGGATTCAGTTTCTTTTGATATAATTTCTTTGCCGTCTCATATCTCAAAGTAATGCGTAATGCTTGCACCTCGTCATAGCTACCTATATATACTATGTTTTTCATTCACTTATAGAACAGTTTATTTATCATCTATACAGTTCATAAACAGAAACTATAGACTGTTTAAAGACTTAATCCAAAAACAATAGAAGCGTTAAGCGTTTTCCTCTCCATAAAAACCCGTTATAAAGAAACAGCTTATCATGGCTTAACGTACTGAAACTCTGACCCGAGAACACACGCTTTCTCTCGCTCGTCTTTACTGGTCATAAACACTGTCTTCTGAATAGGTGTGTGTGTGTGTGTGTGTGTGTGTGTGTGTGTCAACATAGCGCTATAGCCTCATGAAACATTTATCAGTTCATTATCTCAGCGAGGTATGCTCTCCTCTTCTTCTCTCCTCCTTTCATGTGCTCATCATTTTGTTTGTTTATCTTGTCATCTCTCCCTCTCATCCTTGTTTCTCCTCGTCCTGAAACACAACAAACGCAGAGCAGAGTCCAGCAGCAGCAGCACGCCGCGCACGCTTCCTGCCCGCTCCGAGAACTCTCTTCTATCCCCGTCGCTCTGTGTGTGTTTCTGTTTGTCTGTCCCGATGTCTCAGATGTGTACTGCATGTTCTCGGAGCTGTCAGCAGTAATCTCTCAAGATTCAGAGATTATTCTGCAATAATTCCTTTTTTTAAGGGTTACCAGTTTGAGTCTGTATAGTAACATCTTGTCTACCACCATACTGGGAATCTGAACAGCTTCCAGATCAGTTCACACAAATAAAATACATTATACGTACTGTCTGTTGGACAGGGAGGGACAGACAGACAGACTCCTGTTGAAAGATCAAAACGATCAGGAGGGAAGAGGGACATTCATTTCTTGTTCCCCTCATGATATCTCCATCTCCCTCCATCTCCCCTCTCTCTCCATCCTCCAGGTTGCACCAGCATTGAGCACCTTCAGGAATAAAGACATTCATCTCAGATCATCTACCGGAGAGGAACAAACCTAAATGAGGAGAGATAATCACACGAGTCCAGAATGTTCTTTGTCTGTTAGGTGCAGCATCATTCATAGCTTGCACACAAATGTGCCTCAAAACAGCACACAAACTGCTTGACAACCAGTTTCTTTGCCTTCTACCGTTTTTCTATATATAATGTTGTCTCCTCAACTGAATAAAAACAGACCTGCACTACAACTGGAGTCAAAAACACATTTACATTCTTTCAGACAGTACTACTATCAGTCTATCAAAAAAGGAATTGAAGAAATCCCATAAAGGTATACTGTAGCAGCACATCCGAAACTTCAAATAAATGTAAAAGTACTCACATTTCCACCTTTTATTGGCAATGCTCTGATGAAGGGTCAATAGCCAAAACGCACATGCCTTCGTTTATTGGTGTGTGCCAATAGAAAGTTGAAATGTGAGTACTTTGTCCTCCATTTATTAGAAGTTTTGGATGTGCTGCCTTTTGAGGATTTTTTACATTCCTACTTTTGATACTGGATTCTGGGTCTAGCACTCCACTGAGAAAACCCATTTCTGATGCACAACCTCCTTTTCTTATTCAGTACTGTCTGTCTGTAATACATTTGTAGTTAATTATAGATTCATTTGCATTAAATATTACAATCGAAAATGAAAACACAACAAAATTAACAATTGATGTATTAAAAAAATAACTTATCAGAATGCATACTTATCGGATGATGTTTATATTTTAAATAATGTAATTCGTGTGGATGTCCTCAGTTTGACCAGCTGGTGTTGTTGAAATAAACAGCTGCTACAACACACTCCATTTTCAATATCAGGATGTAAAGTTAAGTTCATTGTCAATTTGTCAGGAAATAGTTTGTCAAAGAGGAGTAGAGACACTATTCTGTGAGAACAGAGACAATGTACTGAGTGACTCAGTCTGAGTCCAAACTAGTGTCAGACAGTCAGTATACAGTAATTATTGCGAGCATATCGTGTGTGTGTGTGTGTGTGTGTGTGTGTGTGTGTGTGTGTGTGCGTGCGTGTGTACACGCGTGCGTGTTTCACGTGGTGTTTCCTCAAGCTGCGCGAGACCGTCTCTGTCCATGGTGCTGAAAACAGCTTGCGACTTCCCCGGATCAATGGATTATGTTTTCGTTGATATGTGGTAATATTAATAGTAGCAGGCTAATAATAATTATTAAAAACTATCTGGATACATTGATTTATTAGCTAAATAAAAAAAAAGAACCCTTTCCTTATTTATGTAGCTTAAACATTTCTGTTTTGTTTCAGAAGTTTTTTTTTCCGAATTCAGAAACAAAAACTAATTTGGGAACTTTCATAACATTTCATCAGTGCGTTTTTCCTTTTGTCGTTTTCATGATAAGGGTTCAAAAGATTAGTTTCGCATTTTGGAGGAGATTTGAACTTTTGGGACTCTGTATATGTTAGATTAAAAACAAACATTCGTATTTGAGCGGTATTCCTCATGGTCGGTCCATCCATGGAGGTCTCCCGGTTTGGTATCGACACTCTCCTGTCCCCCTCGCGGGGACACTCCGCCGGGAAGAACCGCTCCCACGCGGAGCTCTGCAGCCCGCGGTCAGACACATCGGACAGCAGCAGCGGCTGCTCGTCGCCTCCTTCCCCGCGGAGAGACGCAGTTCTCCGGCTGGTCCAACAGCAGCAGCCCCGGGCCCTGCATGCCCCGTCCTTTCTGATCCGGGATATCCTAGCGGACTGTCGGCCTCTGGTGGCCTGCTGCGGGCCATATTCTGACCCGGGACAAGCCGAGTCAGAGCCGTACCGGTCCAGACTGACGGATGATTACATGGAGAGAAACGACAGCAGCTCTTCTTCTGACACAGAGTCCAGAGGTAAAAGTCTCTATCTGGATTTGTTTCTATGATTAAATCACAGTTGCATGTTACCCGATTTAAAATGAAGGAATAAAATAGGCTAAATAGATGGATATTTTCCATTTAAAAATGTAAATGGTCACTTATTAAATTTTTTGAGAATCCAAAATGGAATGTAAAGTTAAACATACCAACAAAATAATTCATAATATTAATAATACTAGTAATGATAATAATAATTTATTTATAAATATATCACATTTGATTGATATAAGCTATAAAACAAGTTCTGCGGTGTTTCATTCAATCCTCATACAGCTCGATCAATAATCCATAATCAGTTTCCTTTGATTGATTGATTGAAATATTTATTAACAGTTTGTAGAATTTACAGTACATTTTAAGCACAAACTCAATACAAAGACTGTTAACTGTGAGTGGACGACCCAATTAAGCATTACACTTGTTTACAACAGGGTCCACATTGTTCAATTCATCAAAAATGCTGCATGGTATATGGGAGGTGAGCGCGGAGCAGTGGCACGCGGTGACTGCGGTGCTACAACAATTAAAATGTTTCGTTAATCATTACGTGAATTAGTAATGAGATAAAGCAGGGGCCAGTCAACTATACACCGAAACAAAACATCAACCACATGTCAATGTCACTATATATCAAGTCCTACAAAGTAGGCTATAATTATATAACATTAATTTATGTTATATAATTGTAATTTATTGTATATACAGTATGCATGCAAATAAAAAAATAGTATGAATATAATGCCATTAAAATGTGTATTGTGTAATAATTAAGCATCAATATAAATAGTTAAATTAGGCTATACATTTATATATATAAATTATGTGTGTGATATAGGCCCTACACCTGTGTAAATGGAAACCGTTTCCAACATAGAAAAATTAACATGTTATTATTCTGTCTGTCTGTCTGTCTGTGTCATGTGATTTTAACTAATTTGTCTGGTTTGATAAATCAGTTTAGATGCTGGTTTGATCTCAGAACTGTCTCATTAACGAGTCCCTGATGACTCAATTAATCACATTAACAAGTCTGGTGGCAAAGAAGATCACGCACACACACACACACACACACACACACACACACACACACACACACACACACACACACACACACACACACACACACACACACACACACACACACACACACACACACACACACACACACACACACGCGATGGAATATAAACTTTAATGACCCCCTGACCTTTCTGAATGAAAATATAATATTATATAAGCACCTATTGTTTGCCTCATATGACAAAATTAAATACAGCATTCATAACCTCAAGAGGAGAGACATAATATTCATACTTTGAATCCCAGCAGCATCCATATTATTCTGTGGGAACCTCTTGGCCAAAAATAGCAGATCTACAAGCTCCTTGTGGCGGAATGTGAGCTTGTAGATCAGCTATTTTTGTCGTGTAGGCCAGTGGTTCGCAAACCTTTCAGGTCGAGACCCAAAAGAGAGATTAGACGTTTGGGGACCCAAACTATAGTGAAAATAGCAGATCTACAAGCGCAAAAATAAATACAATGTATTTTTTAGATGTATAGTCAATTGAAGGAAGTCCCCTTACACCTGCACATAATTCTACATTCATTCAAACTCAGAACTCTGACATGGGAAGGTGTCTGGGAGAGAGCTTGGATTTCAAAAGGGGGGGTGGGGGGGGGGTGGAGGTTATATTAATGGTCTATCAAAATCGGCTGGAAATATTTGATTTTGATGTGGTGTGAGTCATAATAAACATATTGTTGACATGTCACATCAAGGCACATATCTAGAAAATAAAAACGTGGTTCAAGACGTCAAGTGGTTAAATAAAGACAGTTCATAACGCAATGGATCTGTTTATTTACCTGATGATGATGATGTGTTTTTGCTCCAGTCAGAGATGAAGATCAGGGTGATGATGATGTGTTTTTGCTCCAGTCAGAGATGAAGATCAGGGTGATGATGATGTGTTTTTGCTCCAGTCAGAGATGAAGATCAGGGTGATGATGATGTGTTTTTGCTCCAGTCAGAGATGAAGATCAGGGTGCGGTTTCGAGGATAAAGAAGCCTCGCAAGGCTCGGACGGCGTTCACAGACCACCAGCTGGCCCAGCTGGAGAGGAGCTTTGAGCGGCAGAAGTACCTGTCTGTGCAAGACCGCATGGAGCTGGCGGCTTCGCTGAACCTCTCCGACACACAGGTCAAAACCTGGTACCAGAACCGCAGGTAAACTATACTGAACCGCACCACACATGGTCAAAACCTGGTACCAGAACCGCAGGTAAACTATACTGAACCGCACCACACATGGTCAAAACCTGGTACCAGAACCGCAGGTAAACTATACTGAACCGCACCACACATGGTCAAAACCTGGTACCAGAACCGCAGGTAAACTATACTGAACCGCACCACACATGGTCAAAACCTGGTACCAGAACCGCAGGTAAACTATACTGAACCGCACCACACATGGTCAAAACCTGGTACCAGAACCGCAGGTAAACTATACTGAACCGCACCACACATGGTCAAAACCTGGTACCAGAACCGCAGGTAAACTATACTGAACCGCACCACACATGGTCAAAACCTGGTACCAGAACCGCAGGTAAACTATACTGAACCGCACCACACATGGTCAAAACCTGGTACCAGAACCGCAGGTAAACTATACTGAACCGCACCACACATGGTCAAAACCTGGTACCAGAACCGCAGGTAAACTATACTGAACCGCACCACACATGGTCAAAACCTGGTACCAGAACCGCAGGTAAACTATACTGAACCGCACCACACATGGTCAAAACCTGGTACCAGAACCGCAGGTAAACTATACTGAACCGCACCACACATGGTCAAAACCTGGTAACAGAACCGCAGGTAAACTATACTGAACCGCACCACACATGGTCAAAACCTGGTAACAGAACCGCAGGTAAACTATACTGAACCGCACCACACATGGTCAAAACCTGGTACCAGAACCGCAGGTAAACTATACTGAACCGCACCACACATGGTCAAAACCTGGTACCAGAACCGCAGGTAAACTATACTGAACCGCACCACACATGGTCAAAACCTGGTACCAGAACCGCAGGTAAACTATACTGAACCTCACTGACACATGGTCAAAACCTGGTACCAGAACCGCAGGTAAACTATACTGAACCTCTCCGCCACACATGGTCAAAACCTGGTACCAGAACCGCAGGTAAACTATACTGAACCGCACCACACATGGTCAAAACCTGGTAACAGAACCGCAGGTAAACTATACTGAACCGCACCACACATGGTCAAAACCTGGTACCAGAACCGCAGGTAAACTATACTGAACCTATCCGCCACACATGGTCAAAACCTGGTACCAGAACCGCAGGTAAACTATACTGAACCGCACCACACATGGTCAAAACCTGGTATACCAGAACCACAGGTAAACTATACTGAACCGCACCACACATGGTCAAAACCTGGTACCAGAACCGCAGGTAAACTATACTGAACCGCACCACACATGGTCAAAACCTGGTACCAGAACCGCAGGTAAACTATACTGAACCTATCCGCCACACATGGTCAAAACCTGGTACCAGAACCGCAGGTAAACTATACTGAACCGCACCACACATGGTCAAAACCTGGTATACCAGAACCACAGGTAAACTATACTGAACCTCACTGACACATGGTCAAAACCTGGTATACCAGAACCACAGGTAAACTATACTGAACCTCACTGACACACATGGTCAAAACCTGGTATACCAGATACCAGAACCACAGGTTTGGGCAAGGTTTCAGTTGATCATTGCGATTAGGCGATTAAGAAATAATTGTGACAGGCTCAGGGACAACCGCGGCCATGGCCTTCATGACCTCCATGAAACTCCTGCCCTTGTCACAATACAATCGATAGAGGTATTTTCTCAAGAAACCATCACGACACTGTATTTAAACGTGTCCATATTTGCCCGGTGCGTGCTATCATCGTTCCATGACTCCCTCCATCCATCGCTCCACCTCTCCATTACTCCATCTCTGCCATTTGTATCATAATGTAGAAAATTACGCGCGATACATTTGCACATGAATAATGGAGCATGTGGTGCACGACGATCAATAATTCATGGCACGTGCTGTAATTACATGACCGACTCTTAATGATCAATAATTTAACCCCTATCATAATGATCAATAATTTAATGTGGTCAGCTGTCAGAAGCTCCATAAACAAATAAAAAGCTTTTAGCGTTGAACATATTACAAAGACAACACGTTTTTTTTTAAATAGATTTCACTCAGTGTATATTTTGTCCTGAAGGCTAGGGGCACAACTAGTTGTGTGGCCGTTTATTATTATGTCTATTTTATTATTTAAGTTGCTGTCATACTGATCGTTAAAGCGCTTTAAGGCAAAACATGAATAAATAACTGCACTGTAAAATGAAGCTCTGCAAATTGATTTCCGTACTGAAATGAATGGAATCAAACAAACCATAACTAAAACACAACTAACGACAGACCAACTTAACCCATAATTTAAAAGGAAGGTACTGTACTAACTGGATCCGTTTTTATTTATATGTATATCTATTTGACTATTTGTCCAACCTGCCCAGGACCAAATGGAAGCGTCAGACGGCCGTGGGTCTGGAGCTGTTGGCAGAGGCGGGGAGTTACTCTGCCCTGCAGAGGATGTTCACATCCCAGCCGTATTTCTACCCTCACCACCCTTCTGCTTTCCCTGGCGTGGACCCTGCAAGCTCTGGACTTTACCTTTACCAGGGCCCTTCGGTTTCACAGCCCACCCAAAGGTCCCTGATTCCTCGTGTACTGGTCCACGGCGAGACCGGGATGCATGGTTCGATACCCTGGGAGGTCCATCCTGGACCCGGGAAATTAACAAACGGACATTAGTTAACAGAAGGAATGTAGGACTTGAACGGAGAAGTGATTATTGTTTTTTTGGACATGAACAGAACAGCTCATCACAAGTGATGCGCCATTCCAAACATTTTCAAAATCTGTGTAGAAAGAGCCTAAACATGATGTTTACATGGTCTTAAAGGGTTACTTACATTTTTGAGTACATCTGACATTTTGGGGTATATTTCAGAATCTGTGTTGGTATGTTACGTAGACACTGCTGGAGTTACAGTTCCTTCGTTCTTACATAGACAGCACCATAGAAAGTCTGTGAGTAGATATACTGTATATTCAACTGAATAAAACAGTGAAATATTTAGTACTAAACCACAGTCTGTAGTTCTGTATGTTTGAACTGTGGAAGAGGCCTTCAGGTTTTAGTTTTAGTACAACTGCAGATTGCCTCGTCTACCTCGGTAAAGTCCATGGTCGTATGTTTTGTTAAAATACTCAAATCATTGTGTAGAATTTGAGAACACCACAACACCACTCTTCTTGTCAGTCAACTCAATTGTATATTAATGATGTTATCAGGTTCTCTGTCTGATATTGTACTCCTCGCTATTGTAATGATGTTGAAACAGAGCATGATTCGATAGGTAGACTTGTCTCAACTTTAAAGGAATCATACATCGCTATCCACGAAGGAGAGAAGCCATATTATTGTTCTGAATTACCACCTTGACACCTGCCAATCAAACGGTATAGACTCAAAGCAAGGTCTATCCTGTGTGTGCAGTGTGCACGTGTGTGTGTGTGTGTGTGTGTGTGTGCATGAGGCGCGTTTATATTGTTATGCGATATCATGATTTCAGAATTTGCTATTAAAAGACAAGTCATGGTGTCATATGCCAAGTATTACTTTTTATCTATATTTTTACATTACTGAAACTACAGTATATGGACCGTTAGAACAATAGAAATATCATCGGCCAGATATGGATT
This sequence comes from Protomyctophum parallelum, assembly GCF_964188405.1. Lineage (NCBI taxonomy): Eukaryota > Metazoa > Chordata > Actinopteri > Myctophiformes > Myctophidae > Protomyctophum > Protomyctophum parallelum. Next base: position 47,497,825 of record NC_139710.1, read on the forward strand.
AAAGCTGGGATGAAAGAAAGGAGTTGATCAGTCAAATGTGTTATGATTCCGTTCGGCGTGTTTAACACTTTTGACTACATGGGAAAAGACAAGGCCTATGTGATGTTTGGCATCCCCCGAGGGGGGGCTTGACCCCCAGCTCAGGGGGTCAAGCCCCTGTTTCATTTATCGGCCTGTTATGATTAGGTTGCATATTTCATGAAAATTATTCACGGTTAGTGATTCCTTTCTTATGAGAAGTAGATATCTGGAGGAGCCGGTAGGACGGAGTCCGACGGACAGCTGAGAGACAATGTAGAAGAGACAGGCAGTGGGACGGACAGCTGCGAGAGAGACAGAAGGACAGACACAGACCATATAATAAGACATCGGTGCAACCAGAGGGACATTACTATTCCACGATTCCATTCCTGTCGTTTAAAAGAAAAACACAAAAGGTGGTTGCACACGGGAAAACCGATGAGAAACGCAGCTAAAAATCTGAAAAAAACACGCTGTGTGCAGGGACCTTATCTTCCTTAATCTACAATGTCACTCTATGTGCGGACATTTTGCCCATAAAAATAAACTGTGGACATAAAGTGGTGGACAATGGGAACAACACTTAATTGTCAACCATCGCTTTACCAAAAAGATTAGATGATAAAATATGAAACATTATTTATTTATCACATAAAATATTAACGCGGTTAAAAGGAGAGATTATACATTAGAATGAGCAAATGTTCACTATCCATCTCCTTAAGTGGAGGGGGGGGGGGGGGGGGGGGCAGAGAGGGGAGGAGGGTAGAGGAGAGGGGATGTTTTAAGTGGAGGACATCAGTTCTTAAAACAGCCTCTAAGACTGATTCTAAAGAATAAAGTGTCTGTTTTCCAAAAACAAACACATCTCTGTGAATTCAAGGGTGTGTAATTGTTAGAAAATAAGTAATTTTTGGGGGTAAACTACTAATTTAAAGTCCAGGGGCTGGATAATAGCATTGCTAATGTTGTTTGTCATGGAGGGCTCCAGACAAATCCTTTTCACTACAGAACCGCCCCCCCCCAACGTAAACGTAACATTAAACCGTCCCAAAAATCTAAATGTTATACGTTCCTTCTTCACATTGGTTTTGTTGTCTATAGTTATTGCCATAGCAATACAATAAAAAATGACTATAGGAAATCCATAATTGCATTGTTATTTTAAAAGATTATTTATTTGGCCCAGGCCGTAGCGTAACGGTCTGGGCACCGGACTGGTAATCCAGTCGCAGTGTGCCGCGGGTTCGACTCCCGGACCCGACACGGCCTTTACTGCATGTCTTCCCCCCATCTCTCTCCCGTTTCCTGTCAGCCTACTGTCTGTCCCTTCAAAAATCAATAAAAGGCGTAAGCCGCAAAAATATCTTTAAAAAAAAAGATTATTTATTTTAAGAATATGCACACCATAACAACCAAAACAATAACCATCTTCTTACCTTTCTTATTTTATCGTGAGACGTGTGTGTGTGTGTGTGGAGTCACCATGCTGCACCTGTGATGTTCATTTTTACTGATACCAAGTTTAAAATAAGAATTGAATGCACAGAATATCAATACGAAGCAACTGAAAAACATGTTATTTCAATGGTAGTGGATGGAGAGAAAGGATTTTTGTCCAACCAAGAGGGGCACAAACACGGGCGGGACTTGACAAAGGGTGAATTGGGCCAAAAGGAAGGCCGCAAACCTACTGTAGCTGGTCACCCCTTTTATGGCCGCCTCTTAACCCATTCTGACCTGAGATCAGATTCTAAAAATGTCAGTCGTTCTTCGATTTTTCAAAAATAGCAGACCTACAAGCTCGTAGCGCGCCACTCGGTGGCGCGCTATGAGCTTGTAGATCTGCTATTTTTCAATAGCTAAAGCATAACATGATGCCAACACCAAAATGGGTGCCCGTTCAGAATGGGTTAAAAGGGGTATTACTACAAATGTGTCATCTGTATGAACAAAAATGCTTTTAACATGCATCACTAAGAGATTCAACCGTCAACAATATCTAGGCTACTAAGTTTTACATTATTTTAATGACTTTAATTTTGTTTTCTTGTAGACTCTACAATAAAACAATGCAGTGTAGAATAATGTTTTCCGGGGTGACTCTCACACAAACATTGTTCTTGTAAAGCAGTGGTCAGTTTACAGTGACATGAAAGGTGGTTGCACACTGGACACGTTTTTCGGAAAACCGATGGAGAAACGCAGCTAAAAATCAGAAAATCACGCTCCGTGTGCAGGGACCATTCATACTCCAGTTTTAGGTGATAAGGTGAGTACCAAAAACTACAACAATGATGATGATCACGCCACGGTGGTAAGCGACTCACCCAAACACATCTCCTGTTTTTTACTAACCACTGATTCATTGGTCACCTTATCACCTAATACTCTCTAGCTGCAATGCCATTTTCCTTCGCATAATTAATATATATATATATATATATATATATAAAATCAATCCCACAGGGGATTCACCCAGCTTAGCGCTGCCCACAGAGGAGCATGAAGGTGGGTCCTAGGCAGGCTCACTAACCATTCAGCTATATGGCCACGGTGGCCACCCGAATGTCCTTGTTTAACACAGGCAAGACAATGCACCGTTTGCCAGGGACAGTGATATACACAGCATTGACAGTCGGCTCAGACAGTTGACATTTTTCAAGTTCACTCGTTCACTGCAGGATTTCCGTTCATCGTCATAAATGTTATTATCCTGACCCAGGGACGATGGTTAGTATCAAGCTTTGCTATTAGTCTTCAATGGCCGGCGGCCAGAGGGGTTTTATTCTACCACGGTCATGAAGAATACTTAAAGCTGATTGGCCAAAGGGTGTGCAATATTTCTTCAGATATACCGGTACATCTTTGAAGAAACAGACCAATTGCCATTGTAAATGCATGCGCATAATAAAGAAAACATGATTTTCAGAGTTATGCTCAAACTTTTGGGAAACAAAACGTGTTATTAGTTTGTGGGTAAAAGACATGACTTTTGCCAGCTGACTTCTCGACTTTCTGGAGTAGAGCACATTTTCTCAAAATATGAATAAACACTAAATTGTTGCCAATGGTAAACACATCTCTGAGCCTTGTTGAACAGCTTATTGTGATTTCATAAGGAAACATGTCCATTATTCTTATTCTGATGGGCAATACAGGCTAAATGAAATTTCACAATATTTATGACCAAATAACACGTTATCAACAGTATAGATAGTGAGGATATCATCTTGTAAAGAAATATCCAATTGAAAATAAACCAATCTGCAAGCTCATAAAGCTTGTGTTGTGTGCTTGTAAATCCATCGGCAGAAAAGATAAATAAAGTAGAATAATAAAATACTGTAGCTTAAAGGACCACTTCACCCCTTTTCAACCTATCTTCATATAATAGGTCCTCACTAATAATCATGAAAACATTTGTCTGTGTCTCATAGGAGGGCTGTGTGCAGTTCAGAAACCGTCCTCGGAAACCGTCCTGGGGAATACAAGCTAATAGAAACTGCAGTATGAATCAGACACGTTTCTCTAAAATGACAAGGATGCTTTTCCGGTTTGAATGGGTTAACACAGACCAGCAAAACCACAAATAGCACGAAAACATTTTATACCAATAGTTACAAAGTGTATTTTTTATTGCAATAGATAAATAATTGTGCACGCCACAGTGAATCCTGTGAATTATTCTCTGCAGTGTAAAGATGTTGATGACTGTTGATGTTGACATTGATCATCATGTCATGAGACAAGCCTTTGGATTTTGTAACCACCAAACACATTTGCAATATATACAAATTCTGTATACAAAGTTATGAAATAATTTTAAATGTACTACAACAGTACATTGTGCACACTCATTTGCACAATCATTTTCCAATAAAGAAACATATTCTATACCCTAAGAAATAATGTAATATTATCCTACATTGAACCACTTTTGACCTGAGTTGATGTCATTATCTTGGGCATGTCATTATAGGCGACAATGTTGCATTTATTTATTTTGCATTTAAATTGTTTCCCCACAACAATTGCAAAAATATCCAATCTACGGTTTTGAGCATTTGACTCGGTGTGCGCTGGACAGCAGTCCACCACAACAAACACCTAAACAAACCCCACAGAGAGTAGTTAAGATCTTAATTGGGTTTTGCTGAAGACGATTTCAGAAGTCAGATAACAGAAAAGATCATCAGCATATCTCTGCTGTCGGGCGGAAACCACCCAACTCCAACATGTTCATTTTTCAGAAAATTAAAAAACAAACATCCAGCTCAAGTGGAGGTAGGAGATTTTGGCCACATTAAACATTTTTTTAACCAACACACAGACGTAAAGGGTGTTCAACATCACTGATTTATGAAAAAGAAAATAATAATAATAAAAAGATAACTAAACCGATGGAGTTAGCTGATTTGGCAGGCAGTTTGAGGATCCAATGGAGTTAGGAGGTTTTGGCCAAAGCGCTTTTTAATGTATATGTATTTTTTAATCAACACACAGAAGTAAAGGGTGTTCAATATAACTAATCTGAGTAATGTTCTATTGAACAAAAAGGAAAAAAAAATCAAAAACCTGAAAAATGGAGTTAGGTGGTTTCTGCCAGACAGCGACGGATATCCATGTGCATGAACTCTGTGTGGTGGGATGATGGGACCTCTCACTCCATCTCCTCCTCAGGCTCCACCTGACCTCCTGTCTTCTTCTTCCTTCTCTTCTTCTTGGAGTCTGTCATCCCACTGGAGAACTCAGAAAGATTCGCTTTCTGTTTCGCCGACCTGAAGAAAAGAGACAAGATTTTCAACCACGGCAGTTCACATCGAAACACACGATTCTGTTATCATCTGAAAATAAAATAAATCAGAAGGTGGACAGACAGACAAGACAGACAGACAGACAGACAGACAGACAGACAGACAGACAGACAGACAGACAGACAGACAGACAAGACAGATAGACGCGTGCACTTTTATGGGCCCGACCCATAGAATCACTGCCTACACTGTACACACAGTCACTGTGTGTACAGTATGTGTGTCAGTGTATTGGTTACGGTACTTTGACTGTCAAGGGAGAGTCATTTTCGGCATGTGTATCTTTCTCAGTGTGCACATGCATGTACGTACACGGTAAGAGTGTTTACTGGCCTCCGCAGTAGGCGGAATTACTTGTACTTTTACTGTGTCTTGCTCAGCGACACTTCATTCCCAGACGGCCTCGCTCTCTACCCACTCAGCTACGACCCATTTAACTACAGTCTTTCTGCTCCCATCACCGCAGGGAGCCATGTTCAACCAGCTGGCTGATCAATACTCACACGCACGCACAGCCTTGGGGCAGAGTAGACAGGTTGAGGGTTCAGCTCCCTGGAGGACATTTTACTTTACATCTTTATTGATCGCTGGCATCAACGGACCTCATTTCTCTGTAGTATCCCATATGTTACTGTATGTATGTGCTGTACATACGTTATGTACTGTATTATGTATATACTGTATTATGTACATAATGTGGTTCCTGCATGTCAATCTTCCTTCCTTCTCTTCTCTCTAATTCAAAAACTGGTTTTAGCTTAGAACAACATATTTTGAGATGGGGGTACACGGCAAAATATGTATATATAACTTTATTATATGGGGGTCCTTGCCATGAAAACGTTTTGAGCACCACTGATATAGCAAAATGGTAAATGGTGCATTTATATAGTGCCTTTATCTAAGGTGCTTTACATAGATTCAATGTGCATTACATTCACCCCTTCACACACACATTCATACACCAATGGCGGAGGAAACCATGCAAGGCACCAACATGCACATATAGGGAGCAATTAGGGGTTTTAAGCGTCTTGCTCAAGGACACTTCGGCACCAACTCTGGGAGAGCATGGGATTGAACAGGGAACAGTTCCCAAGCGGCCGCTCTACCCCTGAGCCACTGCCGCACAGACGTACATTATTTTAGAAAACCACCAAGACATTTTTAGAATCTGCCTCCAGTCATTAATCCATTAAGACCTGTGTCAACAGGGCAGTGTGGTGTGTTTGTCTATGAACCAGAGCACTGGTGTCCAGCGACGTAGAGTCTGTGGGGGCCACGGGGCCATGGCCCCCATGAAGAATCCTAGGGCCCCTTTCGGCCCCCATGAAGATTTTCGTGGACATTTTACATTTACATTACATTTTTTCTGGGAATTCCGAACATTAATTGGACCTCTCCGCCGGCAATCTGAGAATCCCATCGTCAAATATTCGGGAAAACAGCGCCTCCCCTGTTGTTCCTCAGGCAACAGTCTGTCTTGAGAGACACCGGCCGTCCAAGAGGTGTTAAAAAGTGCTAATCGGGTTTCTTTTGTAGTTGTTCTTGAGGCGTGACATAATAACACTGATCAAGAATTCACCAAAGAGACCTAACCACAGACTAGTGAGACTACACACTGACTCGAGAAAAGACCCATATCGTCCAAAATAGGCTGATCAGTCGCTGTCTGTGTATAGGCTAATTAATTGGTAAAAGTATGCTAAAGAACTCATTTTTAGACCATTTGGGAAATAAATAAATAAATAAATCTGCGGCGTCCCCCCCAACGCAATTCTGTAGCCTACCCAAAGGTAAAACGCACCCGCCGCCTATGATCTCTCTCTCTCTCTCTCCGTATCTCTCTATATCTCCCTCTCTCTCTCCCTCTCTCTCTCTCTCTCTCATAATAATAATAATATAGTCCTGAAAGTCCTCACCTTGGCTTGGACATTGGCCTATAGAAGCTGCTTTAAAAGTACCAGCGAAAACAACTTATTTTTTTCCGCGCTGCGGCGGGGGGGGGGGGGGGGTGCGGGGAGGCGGGGCTGCGGGGGGGGGGGGGGGCCCTTGAGGATTGATCAAACTCTTCGGCTCTGCTGGTGTCTCCAAGTCAACCACATCCATTCCATACACGTCCTCCATATACACAATTTAGGCATTTAGCAGACACTCTTAATTCAGAGCGATTTACAGTGAGCCAGGAGTAACAAGTAGTGATCTAGGATCATAGGTAAACAAAGGAAGTCAATAGAGACTTCATTATAGGTGTGTGGTGTAGTGTGTGTGTGTGTGTGTGTGTGTGTGTGTGAGAGAGCAAGAGTGTGTGGTCAAACAACCTTGTCCAGACAGGCCCACTGTGAGAAGCTGTTTACCACAAGCGACACACGCGCGCACACACACACACACACACACACACGCAAGTCAGTCAACAGTGCGTAAATATGGATGTGTGTCAGGGGAGTCACACTCATAATTGACTGTATAAATAAGGTTGTGTGTGTGCATGTGCCAGTCAACTCAGCAGGGGTTCTCTGTTAATGAGCAGGGTCAGGAACATGTGTCAGACACGCACGCACGCACGCACGCACGCACGCACGCACACACACACACACACACACACACACACACACACACACACACACACACACACACACACACACACACACACACACACACACACACACACACACACACACACACACACACACACACACACACACACACACACTCTTACTTATTTGGTTGATAAAACATATGTTCTTATATACACTAGTACATTAACCATCTTAGTCATAAACCTAAATGTTCTCATTACACTAGATAAGAAAATATTAACCATCTTAGTCATTATGAAACTATATATCGTTGCTGTCGGGTGGAGACATTGTATGTCCAAAACCGTTCCTTTATTATTATTGTTGTTGTTATTTAAAAAGAGCGTTTTATAATAGTGACAATAAGCAGTGAGCTTGTAGATCTGCTATTTTCACTACTTTTGGTTTGCTCGACAGCTTATTATATACATATCTTATACGATATGTATACAAACAATCTTAGTCATTATAAACCTATTATGTTCGTATATGATTTGAGTGAATATAAGATCACACAAGATGAATAGGAAATCTATATTTAATATAATAAGAAACACAATATTCTTTCAGTCTGAGAATGAATGGTGCCACAAGTCAACTGCAGATGTACATCTTTAAAAATCGAATGCCTCTGCATTAGATCAAAACAACCAGTGCTTGAAATACAGTGAAAAGACGTTTTGTTTGTTTACCCTCTGGCACAAAGGGCAGCAACAAAGTCTGAGTCTCTCCACTTGCGTCTGTCATACCCATTCAAAGACAATGCATAAATGTATGTATTATGTAATATATAATATTATCTACTAATGATTTGCGCAGACCTCAGGGATCTCCATATATGGGGATAATCTGGGCACAAACAGGCCACAGACCTCACATTTGATCAAATGTTTCATCTCTGGGAACGCCGGCTTCATTGTAATATTCTCTGAATTTATTTAACTATAGCGTTCAACTTAGCCTAACTACGTTCAGTCTGTCTCTCCTAGACCGTCTCTCTTTCTCTGTTGTCTCCTACCTACACAATCTAGTAGCTAACACTAAGTTAAATTAAAATTACAGACAGACAAAACACATACTGCCTATATAATATAGACTCGAGGTACGCGTGTAACATCATCATACCAGGAAGTTATGCGGGAACACCTACTGAGTAGCAAAACATTACTTTCTGGCCTTGACAGCCCATACATCCAAACAAAAAAGTATTGATTACATTAAACAGCGGTAAACAACTTTAAACTCACTTTGCCACTGTCCAAAAAAACCCACCTCTGCGCTTTTCCTTTGTCCTGGTTTTTAGTCTGCTTCCTGCCGGTGTCTTTCTGCCCGGCAGCAGACAGGCCCTGTGGAGCGTCTCGGAGGCCGAAGCTCTTGGCGGCGTGGCCCAGGTGGAGGCCACGGATGTGGAAGATGTGTTTGAGAGAGGACGGGTAGGCTGCATAGGACCTCAGGAACGACTGTAGGGCTAGAGAACAATACAATGCGTTTGAGGGAGGACGGGTAGGCTGCATAGGACCTCAGGAACGACTGTAGGGCTAGAGAACAATACAATGTGTTTGAGGGAGGACGGGTAGGCTGCATAGGACCTCAGGAACGACTGTAGGGCTACATAACAATACAATGTGTTTGAGGGAGGTCGGGTAGGCTGCATAGGACCTCAGGAACGACTGTAGGGCTAGAGAACAATACAATGTGTTTGAGAGAGGACGGGTAGGCTGCATAGGACCTCAGGAACGACTGTAGGGCTAGAGAACAATACAATGTGTTTGAGGGAGGACGGGTAGGCTGCATAGGACCTCAGGAACGACTGTAGGGCTAGAGAACAATACAATGTGTTTGAGGGAGGACGGGTAGGCTGCATAGGACCTCAGGAACGACTGTAGGGCTAGAGAACAATACAATGTGTTTGAGGGAGGACGGGTAGGCTGCATAGGACCTCAGGAACGACTGTAGGGCTAGAGAACAATACAATGTGTTTGAGAGGACGGGTAGGCTGCATAGGACCTCAGGAACGACTGTAGGGCTAGAGAACAATACAATGTGTTTGAGAGAGGACGGGTAGGCTGCATAGGACCTCAGGAACGACTGTAGGGCTAGAGAACAATACAATGTGTTTGAGAGAGGACGGGTAGGCTGCATAGGACCTCAGGAACGACTGTAGGGCTAGAGAACAATACAATGTGTTTGAGGGAGGACGGGTAGGCTGCATAGGACCTCAGGAACGACTGTAGGGCTAGAGAACAATACAATGTGTTTGAGGGAGGACGGGTAGGCTGCATAGGACCTCAGGAACGACTGTAGGACTACATAACAATACAATGTGTTTGAGGGAGGACGGGTAGGCTGCATAGGACCTCAGGAACGACTGTAGGGCTAGAGAACAATACAATGTGTTTGAGAGAGGACGGGTAGGCTGCATAGGACCTCAGGAACGACTGTAGGGCTAGAGAACAATACAATGTGTTTGAGGGAGGACGGGTAGGCTGCATAGGACCTCAGGAACGACTGTAGGGCTAGAGAACAATACAATGTGTTTGAGGGAGGACGGGTAGGCTGCATAGGACCTCAGGAACGACTGTAGGGCTAGAGAACAATACAATGTGTTTGAGGGAGGTCGGGTAGGCTGCATAGGACCTCAGGAACGACTGTAGGGCTAGAGAACAATACAATGTGTTTGAGAGAGGACGGGTAGGCTGCATTTTTTGGATGACACCGTAAATTAAAAAGTAAAAAAAAAAGGCACGGGTACTCTTTACTTTTGGTACTTGGTATCTAAGTACATTTTGATACCAACACTTTTGTACTTTAATTCCGCACTTTTGTAACAGAATATTTCTACATTGCAGTATTGATTGATACTTTTACTGAAGTAAAACATTTGAGTACTTTTCCCACCACAGACCACCTCTCCTCCAGCTCTCACCTTTCTTCGCGTTCTGTACGTTCTCAGGGTTGGAGTGAACGACGTTCTCAAACTCCGTCTGCAGGACCGTTGCCCGCTCTCTGATCTCCTGTTCTAAAGCGGAGGAGGAGGTCTGAGGAGACACAGGACAGACATGACCACTGTTCACTGCTGAAAGTCACCGTCTGTGATGCGTGTCTGTAATGAGTCAATGTTGTCTGTAATGTGTGTCTGTAATGAGTCAATGTTGTCTGTAATGTGTGTCTGTAATGAGTCAATGTTGTCTGTAATGTGTGTCTGTAATGAGTCAATGTTGTCTGTAATGTGTGTCTGTAATGAGTCAATGTTGTCTGTAATGTGTGTCTGTAATGAGTCAATGTTGTCTGTAATGTGTGTCTGTAATGAGTCAATGTTGTCTGTAATGTGTGTCTCCAACCGAGTCTTGATGTGCGTCTCTGTGATCCGAGTTGTTGAGCCTGTGATGTGAATCTGTGATCTGAGTTAGTCTCACGAGCCAAACTGTTGCCTCCCACAATTTCCGGATGCTTACAGTGCATACTGTACATTGTGGAGCAACGGATGCTCTGAAAACGATAAAGCCTCCTCCCCACCTACGTTTTGTCTTTACAGTCACGCAAACGTATCATAATATAAATCAGAATCATCGATCAGGCTTAGCAGAAATGGAAATCAGAAAAATAAAACCTAAAGATATTTTAGAATATATTTTCATGAATGGAAATGACAGTGACAGATGACAGCTATACCTGTCAGAATTGTCTGTGTGATGTGCGTCTGTGTTGTTGAGTCTGTGATGTGAGCCAGTGGTGTGTGTGTGTGTGATGTGAGCCAGTGGTGTGTGTGTGTGTGTGTGTGTGTGTGTGTGTGGTAAGTGTTTTGTTTTGTATGTGTTTTGTCTGTCTCTACCATACCTGACTGTGGTACTTTCCCCGCCCCTTATACGTGTCATCCAGCATCAGATTGGACAGAATTTCCAGCAGTTTGGTCTCCGATAGGCTGGAAAAAAACAACAAACCCCGCCCAATGCCACAATAAGTTAATGCTTGGTAGAGTTAAACGATTGGCTGTTGAGACACGGACACATCCAATGTCTGTTCTGAATTCTGACCGTTTTTAGCTGCCTCTTGAGTTTGAAAAGCCTTTATTCTGTCATGGCTTGGCAATTTGGTTAAAAAAACGCAGGTGACCAATGTGTTTCGGATCTTCAACAGGGTCCAAAAGTACTCAACTCAACTGAACGGTGTGCCTTGGATTCTTCTTAACCCATTAAGACATGAGGCTGAAAACAGGTTTTCTGAATGTATGTATTTGGCCGCCGACCCCCATTTCAAAATATCTTGTTCCGGGGACACCCAGAAGCAAATGTTTGCTTTAAAAAACACAAAAATTACAAGCTCAAAGTGATGCGCTATGAGCTTGTATATGTATTATTTTATAGCCAAAGTATAAATAATAATGGGTCATGTTCACCCAAAGGTTAAGGAACTTAAATGTTTTGACCATGGCTTTCTAATCAGGTTGTTTACCGTGATCAATCAACACACCTGATGCTGTGATTGGCCAGGTCTGTGATGAAGCCGGCCTCAGCAGGGGTGAGGAAGAGGAGGCAACTTCCTCGCGTTCCGATGCGAGCCGTCCTCCCCACGCGATGCACATACTCTGTTACACTGGTGGGAGGATTGTACTGCGCACACGCACACACACACACACACACACGCACGCACACGCACACGCACACGCACACGCACACACACACACACACACACACACGCACACGCACACGCACACGCACACGCACACGCACACGCACACGCACGCACACACACACACACACACAATAATAGAGGCTTGTTATTGTTTGATTGTATGTGACTGTAACTCTTCTTATGGAACACACAAGGTTTTCATTGTTTGAAAGGCAATCAAAGACCTTACCTGGATTATCCACGTCACCTGCGGCAGATCTAGACCTCTCGCTGCGACATCCTGTAACCACACACACACACACCACACAGGTTAGATTTGT
>NC_139710.1:47517693-47530193 GCF_964188405.1 Protomyctophum parallelum
CTTCTGAGGAGGTTTCTCCTGGTTGGAAGGAGGTGTCTCTGATGATGACGTCGTCTGAGGAGGTTTCTCCTGGTTGGAAGGAGGCGTCTCTGATGATGACATCACCTTAGGAGGTTTCTCCTGGTTGGAAGGAGGCGTCTCTGATGATGACATCACCTTAGGAGGTTTCTCCTGGTTGGAAGGAGGCGTCTCTGATGATGACATCACCTTAGGAGGTTTCTCCTGGTTGGAAGGAGGCGTCTCTGATGATGACGTCGTCTGAGGAGGTTTCTCCTCCTCTCTCCTCTGTTTGGAAGGAGGTCCCTCCGACAGTGAAATCAGAGGAGGCTTTTGCTTCTTTTTGGAAGGTGATCTCTCTGATGACATCTTCCTCTTCTCTGCTTTCACTTTCGTCTCTGCTTTCACTTTCTTGAACTGCAAAAACAATGCAACGTGATTCGAGATGAAAGATTATTACCGATATGTCATCTCTGTCGTGTGGAAACCTCATATGTCCAAAACTTTAACTTTTCTCAAATCAGGATTCAAATAAACAAAAATAGCCAAATTAGCAGATCTACAAGCTCAAAATGCATTGCTTTGTGCAGCATTTCGAGCTTGTGGATGTTCTACTTTTGATGCTTTCGTGTGACGCTGTAGTATGGTCAGGTAGTAGGGCATTAATTTACGAAAATATGTTAAAATATGGATATGAGAGGTTTCTGCCCGACAGCATCAATAAGGATGTCATGTATTTGTGTGTGTATTTCAAGGACAGGCTGGGTATATAAAATGGTACCTACCCACTGTCGTGAGTGATGAGCCTTCGCCTTCTTCTTCCGACAGGGGGTGAAGGAGGATGGGACGGTGATGTTGAGACATAGCTGGCCCTCGGTTGATGACATCACGTCAAACACTCAAACCTTACAACTTTCTAAGAAATAATACATCAGAATGCATATGTTACACACTGGCCCCTTTTCCACCAGGGTTGAACTGGTTCACTTATTTTTTCCCCGCCTAATATTGAAGCAGTTCAGAGAGTTTCCAATCCACTGAAAATCCATTCAGAACCCTACAAAGTTGGTTCGGAACTGGTGCCAGACCCTGTAGCCAACCCTGCAGGCTGCAGAAGTCTCTAGATGGGCGCTACACCAGACTGCTGCGTGCAGTATTTAACATCAGCAAAAGTACACGTTACCAACAAGAATCTGTATGATGGAATGCCAAGGGTGGGAAGTGGGAACGAACACGTCACACACACCGGTCACGAGGACGTCCCACATTAACATATGTGGATGTACTCAAGAACGACTCACTGATAACAAACTATCTTTACATCTGGGAAAAACTGAATCCATTCTTATTTGGATCTAATAGTAATCTCAGCAAGGCAAATAAACTTCTTGGTTAGAGTGGGTGACAAACTGACAATGTTATCACACGAAATTACCTACCTAGGTTCCATCCTGGAGGCTAATCTTTCCGGTGATAAAATGGCCACCAACGTAATCAAAAAAGTCAACCAAAGAACAAGATTCCTTTACAGGATCTCCTCACTGGTCAACAAAAACACCTTGAAGAACTTAACAGGAGCCCTCGTACAAGGTTTCTTTGCATGCACCTGCTGGTACCACAGCACCTCAAAGGCCCTTAAAACTAGGCTCCAAAACAAACTGGTCAGGCTCCTACTTGGCCCCGAACCCCTGCCACATGGCTTAGGGTCGACGACAGAGTACAGCATCTTGCAATGGGTCTGGTACACAAGATTCGATACACCACCAAGATACCCTGGCATGTACCGGTCTGTCTAGATACTTCCTTAATGTTAACGAAGTCCACACCCACAACACCAGAGGGAGTGCAACGAACCATGTACAACCCAGATTCGGCACAAACAAGGGACTAAATTATTTTCGCTCCTATGCCACCAAAATGTGGAACGCCCTACCAACAGTCATTGCAAATCCCTTGACTCCTTCAAAACCGCTCTTAAAGGGCACCTACTCACGGCTGCAATTCTAAACGTGCCCCCGTAAAATTTGAATCCCCTCCACCCCTTTTCCTAACCTGACGCTGCCAGATGAGGGCGGTATTGGGTAACCATGTTCCCCAACACAGCCTTCATCTGGGATCTCTCAGGGAGTTGAGCTGACAAAAATCCGTTCCGTACCGGACCAATCAGCGTGAGCTAAGGGCGGGATATGTGCGAAACCGGATGTGAAGCTATCTAGACACGACAATATGATTGGTTGTGTTTGCACGCCCACACGGTGATAGACAGACGGTCCCATCCAATCATCTACCAAGTATCTTGAAAAAAAGGAACAGCCCCGTCATCGAATTTGCTTCCGCAATCCCAGATCCCAATAAGCTGTGAAACAAATTTGTGTAGCAAGCTTCTTGGATCTGGCAGCGTCAGGTTACCCTTTTCCCCCCTTGCTGTATATGTTTATTTTCCCTTTTTACCTCCTTTATGATGAATTCCTGTTCTGTTCTTTGACTATATAGAAGTGTCTATTTGTACGTCTCTAAATGTTTTAATGAATTGAACAAGGTGGACCCTCTTGTAAACAAGTGTAATGCATAATTGGGTCGTCCACTCACAGGTAACAGTCTTTGTATTGAGTTTGTGCTTGAAATGTACTGTAATTCTGCAAACTGTTAATAAATATTTCAATCAATCAAACAAACACACACACACACACACACACACATATATACACACACAGTGCAAGCTTAGCTGTTAATGCTACACACGCAGTGATGCTGTACATGACAACACAACACAACTAAAACATACTCTCTCCCCATGCCGTCGGCCTGGTGGAGACAACTACATGGATACAATATCGTTAACAAGAGTTATACTGTTACCTTGACAACGTGGTCTCACAAACACACACGTGTTCCAGGTTTATCTCTCAGCGTAGCGGCTAGTAAGCATATAAAGACAGATGTGTTTCATATAAATACTAGGACTGTTCTTAAGAAATCTAAATTAAAGTACAAAGTAGGCCTGCAGACAGCAACTTAACTTAAATCTGTCATCTGTGGCTGGTCCACTCATAGAGCTATAAACTAAAGGGTCCACTGCGTTGTGTTCAAGACAAGTGAAAGACTGAAGTCGCATAAACACACGTGGAATACTTCCGGATACGTCACAGAAGCCCCGCCTCCTTGTCTGCTGTGCTTGAACATGCGCAGATTGCGCATATTGCGATAATATATTTATATCATGTCATGTGTTGATGATGTGTACTGCGATTTCTGACTGTACTTACTGTATGTACATATTGTTTAGGCTTAGAAGCACTTGAAGTATCGAGAACAAACTGGTGTCGGGTGTCGCGATACTAATATAAGCCTACTGTTGCAATATGCATTGCATTGCAAAGGCAGATGAAGGCTGCTTTAGCCTCGGTCCCAGGCTGGCTGCGCTGTGCTAGGCTAGGAGGACGTCACATGATTTGGAATAAATTTCTTGTGAATCTGCACAAGATTCTTCCTTTGTCTGAGTGAGGGATTTTAGGCCGCCCTATAATATCCTTATTCGGAGATTTTCCAAAGTAAGGTTCTACCGAGACTTGAACTCGGATCGCTGGATTCAAAGTCCAAAGTGCTAACCATTACACCATAGAACCAACCGAGAATCTTTCCCGTCCATTCGTCTTATAACTCTGATGAAACCTCCATCATAAAGTCATGGAAAAATAGTGGTTGACAGAGTTTTCCATAACAAGAACTAAGAAGTGTTGTAGCAATAATGATTGATTGAACTCGATTCAGAAAGATCTATGCGAAATGCCACACAAATTCCATCCTACAATGGTCCAATGTCCTGGCGCCGGTTGATCTCGCGAGAGTGTATTGCTGGGACAGAGAAGGGATAATATAACATATCGGGGCTTGCATGTTTTTTTCTTTATTGTCTTTTGTTGTTAGTTTAAAAATGTTACAACTATAACCACCAAAAATCCAACGGAGATGCGCATTTCATATCTCCGCGGTGTAGAATTTACCCAAATATTATAAATATAGGTCCTACCGAGATTTGAACTCGGATCGCAGGATTCAGAGTCCTGAGTGCTAACCATTACACCATAGAACCTTACATTAGAATGGTGTGCAAAACTCTCTTCTTATACCCGTGATAATAAAACATGAAATGACCACTGTCAAAACGCTTAAAGTGAATTGTTTCCCTGCTATCCTATAGTTTATAATGTACAGAATGTTATTTAGATTTAGGTTCATTGTTTACATGTGATCCTTCCATTGCATTGAAGGACCCCGATGGAAACAAGCCTTAGTTCTTTCTTGGGTTATAAATCATGTTAGCAGACCTTGTATTGAACTGCCCTGTTCTTTTTTCTGCAAACTGTTAATAAAGTATTCAATCAATCAATCAATCAATCAATCAATCAGGCTTACTAACCTCGCGTACTAGCTTTCGCCCCAGGCAAATTTGATATTATCGTTACGCAATTATCGCCATTATTAATAATAATAATAATATTATGCATTCCATGCATGTGTTAAATGTGGATAAATTATGACATTGTAAATTGTAAATATAATGTCAATATGAAGTAGGCCTACTAGCTACTAAAAGGTTGCAGATTGTAGGTTTTCAATTCATAATCAGATTACAGGAGGAGAAATCTGTCTTTGATACAATCTGACTGTCTGTGTTTACAATTATAAATAATAGATCATATTATTGTTAAATAACAATATGATGTAGGCCTGTACATAAAACATACAGCATATTAATGCTACATCAGAGCCGGATATGGTAAAGGAGACATGTAGTCAAATGATTTAACAGTTCATTTAAAACACACACACACACACACACACACACACACAGACAGAGACACAGTGTGTGTCAATGTAATTAGTTCTGACATGGGATTAAGTTTAATCCTGTGTTACGAGTGGTCTGACAACACCCCTCCCCACTGTGTGTGTGTGTGTGTGTGTGTGTGTGTGTGTGTGTGTGTGTGTGTGTGTGTGTGTGTGTGTGTGTGTGCTCAGCAGTTTGTAACTTTGTATGAAGGCTGACTGAATGTTTTCCTCTGAGAGCCGAACACAGCATCCAGACCCTGTGAGTTACATTCTCTCTGCTCTTCTGTATGTGTGTGTGTGTGTGTGTGTGTGTGTGTGTGTGTGTGTGTGTGTGTGTGTGTGTGTGTGTGTGGTAGTGCTACTTTTAGAAGTGGTACAATCTGTTAACATGGTATCCCGACATCCACACTCCACTCAGGATAAACCATCATGATTCTGAATCTGAACAACACCTAGAATCCATCACACACATCACATGTTATTGTTGTATTGCTACATTGTATTGCTGACCTAGTGTCTGATACAGTTAGAAAATAAATGCCATTCGGTGCAGCAATGTAGCCTATAAACATTCAACAGTGTTATTGGTTTAGTTATGCATGTGATGTCTTTGCTAGCATCCCAAATACACCTCGTTGTTTTTGTTGATACCAGTCACAAGGAGGTCCTGATTCTGGTCTTTGATTTGTACATGGGCCAAGCATTTCAACTTAACATTCTAAGTTACTTGGCATCATAACAAACCTTGGGTACAGATGTAGATTCAAAGTCTGTGTCTGTGTGTGTGTGTGTGTGTGTGTGTGTGTGTGTGTGTGTGTGTGTGTGTGTGTGTGTGTGTGTGTGTGTTCATTCAGGGCTGCTCTGCGGGGGTGAGAAGCTATCATGGGGTCAGGTGACCTCAGTGACTCCTCCTCCAGTGGGACGGAGTCGGCTTCCAGGCCACGCCCCCGGAGGCGTCGCCCCGCCCCCTCCTCCCGTGTTCGCTTCGACGACGAATCAGAAACGCAGGCGGAGAGACGACGTCTGGAGATCGACCAATCAGCAGAGAGACGACACCTGGAGAGGATGATTGACAGCTTAGCCGACCAATCAAAACACAGACGCTACCTGAGGAGGATGACCGACAGCTCAGTTGACCAATCAAAACACAGCCTCTACCTGGGGAGGATGACTGACAGCTCAGTGGACCAATCAGCAGAGAGACACTATCTGGACAGAATGACTGACAGCTCAGCCAGCCTATCAGCGTACGACAAGAAGAAGAGGGCGGAGCCACTGCAAACAGCCAATGGCGTGGCGTCGGGACGTGTGGTGGGCAGCAGCTGTGATTGGCTGCAGAGAGCCAGGAGGAGGAGGAGCTTAAATAATATCCAATCAGAGAGAGAGGAGGGAAAGGGCAGGGAGAGGGTTCCTTTTCCTGATTGGTCTGCTCCCAGTAAGCCTTTTCCTTATTGGTCGGCTCCCGGTAAGCCTCCTTATTTGTCGGCTCCCGGTAAGCACCGCCTTACCCTCTACACCGAAGCAATCAGGGAGACCCACATCGGTACGGTCGATGATGACATCATCGAAGGGGGCATGACCGAGAACACATTTGGGCGTGTCCCTGCCACCATGCGGGTGTGGAGGAAGCCACGCCCACCCAATGCATTCTGGACCAATCACAGCTCAGCTCCTCCTCCTCAGACTTCTCCAGCCAATCACAGCTCAGTTCCTCCTCCTCCAGCCAATGGGAGAGTAGCGAAACTTCCACCCAATCCCTACGCACTGGCGCGGAAAACCCTCCGTCCCCAAGTCCCGCCCCCTTCCACAGAACCGCCAATCAGCACTCTGCGTATCTCGTTAACCATGCCTCCTATCTCCTTGCCTCCTATTTCCTTGACTCCTACCTCCTCACCTCCTATCTCCTCGCCTCCTACCTCCTTAACCTCACCTCCTATCTCCTTAACCTCGCCTCCTATATCCTCGCCTCCTACCTTCTTAAACTTGCCTCCTATCTCCTTAACCTCGCCTCCTATCTCCTCACCTCCTACCTACTTAACCTCACCTCCTATCTCCTTAACCATGCCTCCTATCTCCTTGCCTCCTATTTCCTTGACTCCTACCTCCTCACCTCCTATCTCCTCGCCTCCTACCTCCTTAACTTCACCTCCTATCTCCTTAACCTCACCTCCTATCTCCTCGCCTCCTACCTCCTTAACCTCGCTTCCTATCTCCTTAACCTCACCTCCTATCTCCTTAACCTCGCCTACTACCTCCTTAACCTCGCCTCCTATCTCCTTAACCTCGCCTCCTATCTCCTCACCTCCTATCTCCTTAACCCCGCCTCCTATATCCTTAACCTCACCTCCTATCTCCTCGCCTCCTACCTTCTTAACCTCGACTCCTACCTCACCTCCTATCTCCTCACCTCCTATCTCCTTAACATCGCCTCTTATCTCCTTAACCGCGCATCCTATCTTCTCGCCTCCTACCTCCATAACCTCGCCTCCTATGTCCTTAACCTCGTCTCCTATCTCCTCGCCTCCTACCTCCTTAACCTCGACTCCTACCTCCTTAACTTCACCTCCTATCTCCTCACCTCCTATCTCCTTAACCTTGCCTCTTATCTCCTTAACCGCGCTTCCTATCTCCTTAATCTTGCCTCCTATCTCCTCACCTCCTACCTACTTAACCTCGCCTCCTACCTCCTTAACCTCGCCTCCTATTTCCTTAACCTTCCTGCCTCCTATCTCCTTAACCTCGACTCCTATATCCTTAACCTCGCCTCCTATCAAGTCATCTCTGGTTGGACAGCAAACACAGCCCCCCCACAGAGATCAAACACTGCAGGCACACCCCCCAAGTATGTACACACACGCACGCACGCACGCACGCAAGCACGCACACTCTCTCTCTCACTCTCTCTCTCTCTCTCTCTTCCTCTCTCTCAAAAGCAATAATGAATTGATTCATTGATTAACTGATTCATTGCGTTGGTCTGCTGTATTCCAGAACAAACTGAATGATTGCTTTGGTCTGCTGTATTCCCGATCAAACTGATTGATTGCTTTGTTCCAGAACAAACGAGCACAGCAACAGAAAAGGCCTCACCCCCACATAATGACGGCAGTGATGATGGACAGACCAGACAGCCAATGAGAGCAGAGCGACCAAGGAGAGAGAACAGCCCTGAAAAGTGCGTTACCAGAATTCGTCTCATAGATATAAAAATCACACCCGTGTGAATAAGTGAGGGGCGCTCTTATCGTCATACATCATCTCATTCCGGCCAATCACAATTTGCGTCCTCACTTTTATCTTCAATGTTTGTGTTTACGTAATGTTTGTGTTTACACAAACACTCAAAAATAGCCATTAATTTTCAATGGCATTTAATGTTTGTGTTGGGACAATATTTGTGTTTACTGTTTACACACACCCTCGAGGGGCTAGCGCCTCTCAAAAACCTAGATACCTCATTCACAAGCTTTGCGCGCCTGACACCACGGGCTGTATTTTGCGTGTCTTAAGTACCAGGTCTTATTCCCTAACTTGAGTAAACTAAAGACCTGGAGGCGTGATCAATGCCATTTGGCTATTCTGAGTGGTCAAAGAGCATTGACCACGCCTCCAGGTCTGTAGTTTACTCAAGTTAGGGAATAAGACCTGGTACTTAAGACACGCAAAATACAGCCCCACGTGTCTATGTCGCAGTGCGATCTGAGTGAGACACACACACACAAAGCGTACATTTTAAATGAACGCAGACAGCGATGTGTCTTTGCATGGCCACTGATTCTGTTTTTCCGTGATGGGCAAGTTGTGTGGGCGCTCTGGATTCGGTTCCATCGCAACACGGAAAGGTAAACTGTGAGCACCCACAAAGCTGGGTTAAGTGTGCCTCACGTACTACTTCAAGTATAATACTTACATCCTCTCCTCTGCAGGTCTTTGGGTCCACCCACAGTCGAGTGTTCCAGACTCTCTATGAGGAGGATCTTATCGACCGTGGAGAGGAGTCTGTCTGCTGGGAGGAGTCTATCTGCTGGAAGGAGTCTGTCTGGTAGTTTGGACCAGCTGAGCTCCAAGATCAGAGCTTCTGGTCCCTTTAAGACCAGAAGCTCCTCCCCCTCTCCCAGTAACTCCTCCTCCTCTCCCAGTAAGATGACGTCATCTCTCCAGTGTCTCATGATGGTGAGTCAGTGTGTCACGAAATGTGTTACTAGCTAGTTTCATCGATGTGTTTGAGGGTTACCCTCGTAGACCTACCTGTGGATTATCCTGGTCCTTGGTCTTCCAGGAGGTCTCCCATGCAGTAGAGATATAATCCACCTGGTCCTTGGTCTGCCAGGGGGTCTCCTCCCAGTGGAGATATAATCCACCTGGTCCTTGGTCTAACAGACCGACAGACCGACAGACAGACAGACAGACAGACAGACAGACAGACAGACAGACAGACAGACATCTAAATGCAAATGATTGTTTTTTCTAATCTTTGTCCAGAAGGGGTCAACATTACTCCACATGAAGAAGAGGTTACAGTCAGAGAAGAAGAAGAAAGACCGCTCTGCTATTTATATTTATACACCCGGAGCAGAAGAATCTGAAGTGGATTGAACACACTACTGCCCCTAGTGGAAGGACACATGTTTTACCGAGGGACAGCGAGTGCATTTTCCGGCAGCGGCAGCAGCAGCAGCCACGGAACACCCGCGGTAGTGTTTCACGTGGCAGGACACTAAACCCTAACCACAAGCACGGCTACTGCCGCCCCCTCCCCCCTCAATTCAACATAAATATGGTGAATTGAATGAATTTGGCTTTTCTTTCTGTTGTTTCTTATCCAGTGACGTTTATAACTTGTTGCACTGCTGTAGGCCTACGTTTAAAATGTGTCAATAAAATATTCAATCAATCAATCAATCAATCAATGTCATGCATGACAGATTAAATATACAATACCAGATATGCGTTAAACATGAAAACAGCACATGACAGTTGGTCATGTTCAGTTGGTCTGCTAGATCAGTGGTTCTCAACGTGTAGGTCGGGACTCTGGACCCCCATGGGGTCACCATAGGAATTTTTGGGGGTCCCCAGATGACAGTGAAGTGACAATTTATGGACTTTTTAATACCCCAAAAAGGGGTATTACTGCAACAAAAAGTAATCAACAAACTGTACTATAATAAAAACTTATGAAACATTGGTCAAATCTTCAAATAATATAAAGGGTTGTGGGCTTGTAGATCAGCTATTCTCAAAATATTTATCTGTGGAACCAGGTCAAAATAGGATTATTTTTGGGGGTCTCCAGTTCAAATATGATTATTTGAGGTGGGTTCTCCAGTTGAAATACAATTTACTATTAAATGATTTGCCCGTTGGGGACAATGTAAATAAATAGGGAATGCAATCAATGCATTCCCCACCCTGTTATGCAAAAGCCATCCGTTGTTAGAGTACCTCTGTCTGTCCCCTTTGTGCCCATACTATATGGAGATCTCTACATCCGTCTGTCCATGTCCCTTTTATGCCCAAATATGGAGATCCCTGATGTTCTCAGTATGGCCATATTATGTGCATGCCCAAATTCGGAGTCCTACTGAGTGTGTCTGTAAACATTTTTTAATTGAAAGTGGATCGTTTTATGAACCAGGGTTTTCTTTGACCTCAGGTCAATACAGTAAAAAGTATATTTACAGAAAAACTAGTTAACAGTGAAATCACCATAGAACTGACATAGAGGTGTAAGTGCACCCGTGTAAAAAAAGTAATGAGATGGGCACCATGCCATGATGGCTGTCTTTGTAGATCAGGTGGATGTAGAGATGACCACACAGTACACACTAGAGTCACACAATGGACGTGCCCACTGCCCAGCTCTCTTAATTCCAGTCCTTCTGGTGATGACCAGTTGGCTGACAGCCTTCGTTCGGGCAGAGGAAGACATTGTTAAAGTAGTCTACTAAATGAACAGCCAGGAGATTTGATGACAGTAGATTATAGTACGCTTCTATTTCTGTTTTCACTTCAAACTGCTTTATTCATATCAGTCAGTCAGTCAGACAGACAGACAGAGCCTCAGTGTTATGATTTTACCAAATGATGGTAATTAATAGTTGAGTGTTTTAATCCTGGGGGGGGGGGGGAGGGGCAGGGGTGCACGCTGTCAAGGATGGCGTTTGACTGACATCTTTATATCCTCGTTTCCTGTCATGATGGGAAGTATGAGCAGGAGGTAAATTAGTTGTGACAGGAGCTGATGTGATGACAGACAGCCGGTCTCTGTCTTCTCATTCTATCTCTATACCTTCATCTCTCGTTCACTCACTCCCTCCCCCTCATCCATCCATCCATCCATCCTAAAATCATCCCTCCATCTCTCCAAGGAAACCACTAGTAGAAAACTGTGGTTGTACTGGTCAGCTCCCAGTGACCTGCAGTACAAGACAAAGTGACAGTACCATCATCTTCTCTTTTATTGATTTATTGATTGAACAATTAAAGGCAGTGTTTTCACAGACCCGGCCCTTCATTTTTGCCGTATCCTATGCCCCTCAAAAGTGATATGTCCTGTAACCCCAGCGGCCCTGCTCTGCCCCAGATGATATAACCACAAAAGACGCAATCCTTTCTTACCTCAGGTATACTTGCCAGACCGGACAGATTTATAAATATGGATACATTGTTTTTGTCAATTGACCTCCCTCTCTCTTCTTCTTCCCCTTCTCTTTTATGGAAATAACAAAAAAAGACGAAGCTTGCACAAATACAAATTTCACCCACTGTTTTACGGCTGTAAATCTGTGATGTGACAAATCAAGTTGATTCTGCTAATGGTAAACTGGGAAATTGCCAGCCTCGTTGTGAGCTCGGAGATCTGCTATTTTCAGCGCATGTTTCGGTGAAGAGTTTTGGTGTAGATTAAGGAAATAAGGAGGGGGCCAAGTACAGAGCCATGGGGAGTCGACCATAGTCAACAAAGTATATAGGTTTTGTCCTCTGCCTCTTTCACCAGTGAATTTGTATTGTGTGTGCGAGTGTTCACAAATTAACTAAATCTGTACAAAGTTTGCAAAAAAAAAAACAATGTTTTTTTTTGCGTGTGAAATAGACTTTATTTACTTAATTTTCCCCCCACTGATTGAACTTTGATAATGGAACTGGTCTTCTCTTCTTTAGCTCCTCTGCACCCTAGTGGACGAGGTTCGTCTGTCCAGCAGTCGGCTCTCTAGACTCTCAAACACAGTGTGGGGCTCCTGGTCAGCATTCACAGACACTGCATCTACATACAGAGACTACACACATGCACCCACACACACACACACGCACATATGCACGCACGCACACGCACACGCACACGCACACACACCGGAAGAAAATAAGGAAAAACTAAATAAATACTTGGTTGGCAAAGTGGATAAAGACAGCTGCAGGCTGACAACTAACATTACTGTCAACAAGCAATACCATGCTCCCCCAAGCAAACTGTAATTTGTACAATTTATACAGTAGTCGCACTATTTCCCGACTGTCACCGTCTGGTCCTGTGTAGTTTTAGTTTTTCCCACTAGATGCCCCTTTCCGCCTGTCCATTGGTCTCTCATGCCAGTGGTTCTCAAACATTTCAATGTCAAGGACCTCCAAGTGAATATCATCACTATCAGGGAGAAACCGTAATAACAAGC
>NC_139710.1:47535193-47537693 GCF_964188405.1 Protomyctophum parallelum
ACACACACACACACACACACACACACACACACACACACACACACACACACACACACACACACACACACACACACACACACACACAATTACAATTGGCTACATGTGTGACTCACCACTGACTGCACTTCTTCATAACTCTTCTTCACCTAATCAGCTCAACGACAGTCGACATGGACCAACCAAACTGTGAATGATATTTGTCGTTTCTTTGACACAAAACACATTCTAACTAGAAAAAGTGCCCTACTGGGCACAGGTCTCCACCAGGATGAGCAGATGTGAAGAATTCCAGGCAAAGGTTTTTCCTTGGCCTCTAGGGAGTTGGCATACAAAGTTATCCACAGATCCGTGCAGTTAGAGGTAAAAACACTTTTCGGCCAGTTATAGCGCCACCTTGAGGCTGAGTTGAAATTGTTCATGTGGCATTTCGTCCTCTGCCTAGTGGGAATGTGGGTGCACAATTTCACGGAAATCACGCGATGTGTTCATGATTTGCAGCATTTTGTTTGAAACTGAGCACTCCTGTGAACTTTGGAAGCCAATCTTAACCAATCAGGATGGAGTCTGAGAAATCTGAAAGACCGGTTTCGTTGAATGGCTCTAGAGAGACTGTGTACCAATTTGCGTGATGTTTGGACAAAATCTGTAGGTGTACTGTGCAAAAACTTGTTTTGCACAAAGCGGCCTCCTGGTGGCACTATAACAGGCCGTTCTGGAAATCTGAAAGACTGGTTTCGTTGAATGGCTCTAGAGAGACTGTGTACCAATTTGCGTGATGTTTGGACAAAATCTGTAGGTGTACTGCGCAAAAACTTGTTTTGCACAAAGCGGCCTCCTGGTGGCGCTATAACAGGCCGTTCTGGAAATCTGAAAGACCGGTTTCGTTGAATGGCTCTAGAGAGACTGTGTACCAATCTGCGTGATGTTTGGACAAAATCTGTAGGTGTACTGTGCAAAAACTTGTTTTGCACAAAGCGGCCTCCTGGTGGCGCTATAACAGGCCGTTCTGGAAATCTGAAAGACTGGTTTCGTTGAATGGCTGTAGAGAGACTGTGTACCAATTTGCG
Source organism: Protomyctophum parallelum (assembly GCF_964188405.1). Classification (NCBI taxonomy): domain Eukaryota; kingdom Metazoa; phylum Chordata; class Actinopteri; order Myctophiformes; family Myctophidae; genus Protomyctophum; species Protomyctophum parallelum. Next base: position 47,536,261 of record NC_139710.1, read on the forward strand.
TGATGTTTGGACAAAATCTGTAGGTGTACTGTGCAAAAACTTGCTTTGCACAAAGCGGCCTCCTGGTGGCGCTATAACAGGCCGTTCTGGAAATCTGAAAGACTGGTTTCGTTGAATGGCTCTAGAGAGACTGTGTACCAATTTGCGTGATGTTTGGACAAAATCTGTAGGTGTACTGTGCAAAAACTTGTTTTGCACAAAGCGGCCTCCTGGTGGCGCTATAACAGGCCGTTCTGGAAATCTGAAAGACCGGTTTCGTTGAATGGCTCTAGAGAGACTGTGTACCAATCTGCGTGATGTTTGGACAAAATCTGTAGGTGTACTGTGCAAAAACTTGTTTTGCACAAAGCGGCCTCCTGGTGGCGCTATAACAGGTCGTTCTGGAAATCTGAAAGACTGGTTTCGTTGAATGGCTCTAGAGAGACTGTGTACCAATTTGTGTGATGTTTGGACAAAATCTGTAGGTGTACTGTGCAAAAACTTGTTTTGCACAAAGCGGCCTCCTGGTGGTGCTATAACAGGCCGTTCTGGAAATCTGAAAGACTGGTTTCGTTGAATGGCTCTAGAGAGACTGTGTACCAATTTGCGTGATGTTTGGACAAAATCTGTAGGTGTACTGTGCAAAAACTTGTTTTGCACAAAGCGGCCTCCTGGTGGCGCTATAACAGGCCGTTCTGGAAATCTGAAAGACTGGTTTCGTTGAATGGCTCTAGAGAGACTGTGTACCAATTTGCGTGATGTTTGGACAAAATCTGTAGGTGTACTGTGCAAAAACTTGTTTTGCACAAAGCGGCCTCCTGGTGGCGCTATAACAGGCCGTTCTGGAAATCTGAAAGACTGGTTTCGTTGAATGGCTGTAGAGAGACTGTGTACCAATTTGCGTGATGTTTGGACAAAATCTGTAGGTGCACTGTGCAAAAACTTGTTTTGCACAAAGCGGCCTCCTGGTGGCGCTATAACAGGCCGTTCTGGAAATCTGAAAGACTGGTTTCGTTGAATGGCTCTAGAGAGACTGTGTACCAATTTGCGTGATGTTTGGACAAAATCTGTAGGTGCACTGTGCAAAAACTTGTTTTGCACAAAGCGGCCTCCTGGAGCGGCCTCCTGGTGGCGCTATAACAGGCCGTTCTGGAAATCTGAAAGACCGGTTTCGTTGAATGGCTCTAGAGAGACTGTGTACGAATTTGCGTGATGTTTGGACAAAATCTGTAGGTGTACTGTGCAAAAACTTGTTTTGCACAAAGCGGCCTCTTGGTGGCGCTATAACAGGCCGTTCTGGAAAGTTTTGGGCAGAGGTTCATCGTTGGCATCCAGGGAGTGTGTGTGCAAAATTTGGCATCGACCGGGTTAACGGTGGCCGAGATTAGCTGCTCACGGACACACGGACGGACGGACACACACACGGACACACGGACACACGGACACACGGACGG
>NC_139710.1:47540193-47560193 GCF_964188405.1 Protomyctophum parallelum
CAGTAGAAATGTAATTATTTGATGCTGTTGGGCAGAAACCTTTTGTGCTTTTTATCACCCATCTTGATGATCATACTTCGTCACACAAAAGCATCAAAAGTAGCAGATTTGCAAGCTCGAAATGCGGTGCGAAGCAAGGGCATTTATTAATTATAGTATTATCCCATTCTGACCTGAGATCAGATTCATACGAGGTTTCCGCCGGGGACACACTGGTCTGATGAACCCATTCTGACCTGAGATCAGATTCTAAAAATGTCAGTCGTTCTTCGATTTTTCAAAAATAGCAGACCTACAAGCTCGTATCGCGCCACTCGGTGGCGCGATATGAGCTTGTAGATCTGCTATTTTTCAATAGATAAAGCATAACATGATGCCGACACCAAAATGGGTGCCCGGTCAGAATGGGTTAAATTATCATATTATCAATTAAATATTCAAACTTTTGTTACAGAATCAAATGTTTTATGGTCATGAATCAGTTGTAGAGCGTGCCGTTGCAAGAGCAACCGCTCTTTCCTTCCCACTTCAATTGTTCTACTGAACAATCGCCATATACAGTAGTTCATAGCTCTTAGTGGGGTTACTTATTTTTCTCTGTGATACTCAGTGATACCATACCTTGTGAATACTCTCTTATACCTGGTGAATTACTCTTTTGTACTTTTTATATTCATAATCATACTTTCTGATTGCAAATTTGCACTGTTCTTATCTTGTGATACTCTTGTGATACTATACCTTGTGAATACTCTCTCCAATGATTGCACAATGCTGCTACTGTGTATTGTCTGTGTGTGTTCTAAAACGTTGATGTACTACTGCACTTTTGCCCAAGACAAATTTCCCCTTGTGGGACAATAAAGTATATCTCATCAATGGATCCTGGATGGCTTGATTCTAGGAGGCTTAAAATAATCTATATAAATATTTTTGGAAATCTCTATGGGAAAAAATGTATGGGGTCTGGAACGATGGCACAAAAAATGGCAGCCAATGAAGAAGCCTATGATGTTACATACGAACATGTTACTTACCAACATGCTGGGGAATAATGCCATTCTCCTGTAAAGACAGTGCCTGTAGTCTGGACTGAGGAATGCCTTCCAATAGCCAGCCCTGAAAATGCACACATTACTTAACCATAGTTCATGACGTATGGCTTATTTTCCATCAATTACACACCCCATGACGCCTTGAATTCATGGTTTTACTTTTTTGTTTTTGCCAGCTCACAATGCCTCAGGGGGGGGGGGTCCAGTTCAATCATGATTATTTTTGAAGGTCCCCAAATTTTTTATTTTGGGGGGGCGTCCCCAGTTCAAATATGATTATTTTGGGGGGTTCCCACTTCCCAGTTCAAATATGATTCTTTTGGGAGGCCGCGTCCTGAAAAGTTTGAGAACCAATGCTTTATAGGCCTGTGTTGTCCTCTCTGCACACTGTTTGGAATAGTGTCTGTACTGAAAGGTGACTATAGGACAGTGTATGCACGCACGCCAACGCGCACAGCTAGTTACAGCTCAGATTGAGTCCTGATTGAAATTCTAATAAGTATTTCTCTCTATCTGCTTTGACCCCCCCTCCTCAGGGACTCACTGTTGTCTTCTAATCCTTCTGCCCTCCACCTCACACAGGCTCTTACGCACGCAGACACACACAGACACACACAGACACTCACTCTCTCTCTCTCTCTCTCTCTCTCTCTCACTCTCACACACACACAATGCACACAGACTATACTGTACATGAGAGAAACCACAGAAAGTGAGCATGTTGGAGAGGAGGGACAGAGGAGAGGATTCTTCCAGTAAACACAACAGTCTCTCATCCCCCATTTTCTCTCTGATGTTTGACCCCGTCACTCCTCTCATTCATCCCTCCACTCATCTCTCTGCAGGAGGTCTGCTCCTATAGCAGCCTCCTCCACACATATATCTAATCATATAGGAGAGGAGAGGAGATCAGAACAGAGACGAGAAGACGGTTACAATAATTAATCAGATAGTTGTAGCCAGGGGGCTTAGCTGTCAATCACGCTTGTTGTGTGTGAATGCACACGCTTGCGCACGCACACACACACACGCACGCACGCACGCACGCACACACACACACACACACACACACACACACACACACACACACACACACACACACACACACACACACACACACACACACACACACACACACACACACACACACACACACACACACACACACACACACACACACACACACACACACACGTACTGGTCATGCTGAGTGCCATATGACTGAGGCCCTGGCGTATAGCCTGCAGCTACAAACACACATTAGCAGATGAAACGAGCTGGTTAATCACCACCGAGCTCTGAGCTAAACACGCGGGAGCTAAACGCTAAATACTAAAGAGAAGCTGACATTTGTGAAGCTAAAAGCTTTTTATTATTATTTTTACACCATATTTCAAATTCATACCCTTAGCTCGAATCCAAACGCAGTATTCGAACCAGTGAAACAAAGGTATACAACTACAGAAGTAAACAAACATAAATAGACAGACAGGTAGGTAAATAAAGACTGACAGACAAACAGATAAAATGACAGGTATATAAATAGAGACAGAGAGAGATAAATAGACACAGAGATGAATAGACAGGTACATAAATAGAAGCCGACACAGAGAAGTACATTTATAAATAGAGAAACAGTTAATCTAACTAATTAATCAATTATAAAAAATAATCAATTATTTTTTAAGGTTCAACTAAACTACAGCAGCAGCTTATCTGCTTTTCTGTGTGACGCTGTATGATCAGGCATGCATGGCATTCATTTACCAAAAAATACAAAAAGTTAATGGAGATGAGAGGTTTCTGCCTGACGGCAACGATATATACGGTATAAAGAAATGTCTAGACGTTTTAATTAATCAAAAAAGTAATCAACAGAATAATCACTAGGAAAATATTATGCACTTGCAGCCCTAATAGAGGCAGAGATAAGCAAGTACTATTATTATTATTAATATTATATAAACATATATTATATTAGACTGACTGTTACCTGTCTGAAACAATGTGGTGTGTTCAGTCTCTGTTGAATCAGTCTGAGCCACACATCATCAGGAACATCCTATAAAAGGGTAGGGTAAGTGATATATTTTTGGTTAAAAGAAAACGTTGAAAACCTTTCAGCGTTTGTTGAAAGGTTATTATCATAGTAACCATTGTTATAGAGTGTTTGTTCAGTAGCAGGGGTCTCTCTGCGTCTCTCCAGATCTTTAATAAACTGAAAATACATGTTTTGATGTAGGTGGCCAGAGTACCCGTTTATCAGATTCATATAGTTTTCAGTTCCAATTGCACTTGTATTTTCTCATTTTTCTGTTTAATAAAGAACCAGAGAGACAGGGAGACTCCTGTCCTGAACAAACACTCTATATACTGTAGCAATATCAGAATGATATCATGTTGTATGAACCATTAAATAATGTATGAAGTATGTTAACCCATTCTGACCTGAGATCAGATTCATAAGAGGTTTCCACTGGACACACACCGGTCTGACGAACCCATTCTGACCTGAGATCAGATTCAAAAAATGTCAGTCGTTCTTCGATTTATTTCAAAAATAGCAGACCTACAAGCTCGTATCGCGCCACTCGGTGGCGCGATATGAGCTTGTAGATCTGCTATTTTTAAATAGCTAAAGCATAACATGATGCTGACACCAAAATGGGTGCCCGGTCAGAATGGGTTAATGATGAATACAATATCTGTACTGTATATGTATATAATCAACATACAGTATAGCCTATATCATGTATGAAATGTTAAAAAATATTGTTAAATGAATTGAATGACTATAAAACACTGTTTAATGATGTATCAAATACTATAACAATATATTATATAAAATACTATATTAATGCTTGTGTGTGTGTGTGTGTGTGTGTGTGTGTGTGTGTGTGTGTGTGTGTGTGTGTGTGTGTGCGTGCGTGTGTGTGCGTGCGTGCGTGCACCTGCTGTGTGTGTGTATTTCGAAGGCCAGCTTCCCTCAACAAACTGTCAGTCGTCACATGAACCACTCCCAGCTGACAGCACAGCTTCGTCGCCTAGAATTCATCATCATCATCATCATCCTATATATATTCTTTTTTTCTATCTTAACATTTTTGTTAATTGTTTTGAATTGTTTTAAGAAATGCAAAATCATTCAAGCACTTTCAAGATTAATTCAAAAAAATTAAAGAATATCAGGCTACAAGCTGTACAGCTGTATATCTATCTATAAAACTCACAATAGTTGTTTTCCCAGAAGCAGGTGCACCCAGAATTATGATTTTTGGCACTGAAAGAAAGAAAGTCAGAAAGTCAGAAGCATGTTGGGGCAGTCTAGTCAGTTATATAATTCAGACTGTAAAGGTTGCAATAATGTAGAACTACAGCTCCATCTAGTGGTCAGAATAAAGAAAGTAAATGATGTGATCAAAACATGATTGCAGTGACATGACTCTTATAGCCTGCCCTACTGTATAGGGAGGGGGTTAGTGAACTTGTTGACACATAATTTCTACTGTCCTAGACTAAGAGCCTAGGACAGTGTCAGTCTCTGAGGACTACATTACCCAGAAAGAATACCCACCATCAACCCTGTCTCTCTTCAGCAGGGAGATCAGGTAGGAGATTGGCTTCTCTGGTTGATCGATTATCAGACTGCTCACCATGGTCTGGAAAACAACAACAACACTGTCTATTACTCAATTATTATTTATATTTATTTAACATCTTCATTATGATTGCATGTTCAACTTAACGAACTGTATATTGGGTTTGATGATAACTTACACTGCACTGCAGTGTATGCATAAGACTAAGTTAATTAAATCATGATGCATGTGATAAGTCTGACAGTCAGCAGTACGTGACATTGGTGACAAGCAGAAATCTTGAAGACAAAATAGGCCTCTGTATTTATTTTTTTACCTGAAGCAAATCAAATATCTCATGTTTCTCTGCGTAAACAGATATTTGTGGAGGAATCCTCAGAGGTTTGACGGTTTCATCCATGATGGAACGTCTAAATTCTTCTGCCTGAGAAGTCAAAAAATATTGTAGCCTATCGTTCTGCTGGAATGGATGTTAATTCATTGAACCCATATCTTCCACACACATTGTAACAAACTACAAGTAAGTAAGTATCAAAGTAGAAACACAAGTTAATAGAGTTTTTAGCGGAAAATTAAACATACCTTTTCCCAGGTCAACAACCGTCCACTTGTTGCTATGGATAACGTCATCCGCGTGCGACGTTTGTATACATGTGCGTTGCCTAGCAATACTGTTCTACAGTTTGTGATGAGCGCATTTGAGTAAAATAATCATCATATATATATATATATATATCCATCTCACTTAATTAGAATATTTTGTAAAAGTTCATTTTCTCCTGTAATATAATTCAAAAAGTGAAACTTTCATAATTATATTCTCAATTCATTGTGCATAAAGTGAAGTATTTAAAACTTGTTTTTGTTTGAATCTTGATGATTATGGCGTACAGCTCATAAAAATCTAAATATCCTATCTCAATTAATTAGAATATTTTACGAGACCACTAAAAAAAAGAAAATTTAAATGAGAAATGTCGAAAAGTTTATTAATGTATGCAGTTACTGCACGTTATGCACAATGAAATGAGAATATATGAACGTTTCACTTTTTAAATTTTATTACAGAAGAAAATAAACTTTTACAAAATATTCTAATTCAGTGAGATGGAGCTGTATATATATAAATTAACGCACGGCAAACACGTTATTATGATGTATCGTGTAAAATGTACTGGCACAAAATTGGAGTTTATCCCATTCTGACCTGTGATCAGATTCATACGAGTTTTCCACTGGACACACACTGGTCTGATTAACCCATTCTGACCTGAGATCAGATTCTAAAAATGTCGTTCTTCGATTTTTCAAAAAATAGCAGACCTACAAGCTCGTATCGTGCCACGAGCTTGTAGGTCTGCTATTTTTTGGACTATTTAACTGGGCCCTAACTGGGCCCTACCTGGGCCCTAACTGCGCTGGCCCGAGGCCCTGCCTGGCCTTACTAATTAGCCTATCCGGCCCGAAAGCGGCAATTAACCCATTCTGACCTGAGATCAGATTCTAAAAATGTCAGTCGCTCTTCGATTTAATTTTTTTTGCAGACCTACAAGCTCGTATCGCGCCACTCGGTGGCGCGATATGAGCTTGTAGATCTGCTATTTTTCAATAGCTAAAGCATAACATGATGCCAACACCAAAATGGGTGCCCGGTCAGAATGGGTTATTATTATATAGCAGTGACATTCAATGGTAGTAGTATCATTTATTTCTGGCTTGAGGTATGATGTTTAGAATTTAAAATAACCATAAGCTGATTTCTATAGCTGCACTTCTTCTTAGGTTTAGAATTTAAAATACCATAATAAGCCATTCTGACCGGGCACCCATTTTGGTGTTAGCATCATGTTATGCTTTAGCTATTTAAAAATAGCAGATCTACAAGCTCATATCGCGCCACCGAGTGGCGCGATACGAGCTTGTAGGTCTGCTATTTTTGAAAAAAATCAAAGAGCAACTGACATTTTTAGAATCTGATCTCAGGTCAGAATGGGTTCGTCAGACCAGTGTGTGTCCGGCGGAAACCTCGTATGAATCTGATCTCAGGTCAGAATGGGATAAGCCGAGCTGCCGATTCCTATTACGCTGCTCATCCTCTCTGGGACACACCATGACGACAAGGAGAGACTTTGAAAAAAGATTTAGAAATCTTTTATTTCTCTTGTTCACAGTTTTAACATTCGTCTCCTCGGGGTGGCGATACAAAGGGCAGAACATTCATCGTTACACACCCACACATGCCACGTCAAACATCAGGTCAACTACATCATTGTCTCATTCAGAGTTATTGTGCAGTAGGCTGTGTGTCGTTTGCGGTCATCATTTGGTTGCTGGAACATAAAATAAAATAAAAGTAGAATGACGTGGTTGGTCGGCATGCAGTCACCAAACCTGGACATGTGAAAACACAGCTTCAAAATGTCCATCATATCAGGGACAAACCACACAGTCTGTCCGATAGACAATCAATGTACAAAAAAACTACTACTTTTAAATTGTATCCGCTGTGACGACAGATTAGGCAGTTCGTATTGGAGTTGTATATATATAATATTGTTACTGATAACGGGGCATCATTCAATCATCCTTGAGTTCAGAGATCTGACACTTCCAACTCATCCTCTTATGTTTAATTACTTCAAAACTCTAAACACGGGAGATAAGTTTCCGTCACACTAGTATCAACATGTGGGGATTGGTTTTTATAATAAAGAAATTACAGACATAAATAGCCTGCAGTTATGAGGATAGCACGTTCAATTCTCATTTTGAATTCAGTAAACTGATGTCAATCCTGCCTCTCTGTGAAACACGGTTACATTCAAACATAGCCCGCTGAGAGCAAGATCACCTCGAATATAAACCTTTGGCTTTTTCCTCAAAATCCTGCTGATTAGATTCATTTGCGACAGGGAGGTGACTGCAGCAGACAGCAAGTATCAAGTACAGTAAATGGTTACTTACATCCACTACTTTGACGCATTAAAGTCCACCAGGTTTTATTCCAAATAATTACTGCATAACTAACTCTGGTCTCCATTATTCACTATAATCCAGGTTCTATCAGCTGGCACAGAACCTTTTTACACACCACACTAACACTGATTTTACCCAACCCAGTTTAAGCTGGGTCAACCAAACCCCAACAATTTATCACCTGAATCCCACGAGAAAGTATTATTTTATATATATATGTTTTAATGCTGGTAACTTGGGTCACATGTTCACTAACTTTGGTGAAACGTTTATGGAGGAAAGGCACCGGGTGTTTCCTGTGTCAGACTCACTGCTTCACTGTGTTCTAAGCAGTCAGACAAGTGACCGGCCAACAGTGTGTTCAAGACCAGTTGGCCAACAGACCAGTCAGACCAGTTGGCCAACAGACCAGTCAGACCAGTTGGCCAACAGACCAGTCAGACCAGTTGGCCAACAGTGTGTTCAAGACCAGTTGGCCAACAGACCAGTCAGACCAGTTGGCCAAAAGTGTGTTCAAGACCAGTTGGCCAACAGACCAGTCAGACCAGTTGGCCAAAAGTGTGTTCAAGACCAGTTGGCCAACAGACCAGTGACAGGCCAACAGTGTGTTCATGACAAACTGGGTGCGAGCTTTCACATATCCAAGCTATAGGAGGAAAACCAAAGAGTGAGGGCAGTGACATCACCACAGCCTCAACCAGTGACATCGATGTCCTCTCAATGCGTCCTCCTTTGACAGCCAATCAGGACAGTTATAAACATCCATAAAGGCACTCATTATTAACCAGTAAAATACAAACGTGTAAATGAATGGCAAATCCCCCCCCCCCCCCCCAACTCTGAGCAGGACGCAATGCCATTGGTCTAATTAAATGGTGATCCAGCCAATTATTCAAACGAATTAACTTGAAACAGCAGCAGCGTCATAACTCATAAACACACATAAACAAACACAAACGGTTTTAAACTGAAGCTTTGACCCACAGCAGCTAGTGGTATGGCTGCTAGCGCAGTATACGGCTGCCAGTGGTACAACTTTTACCCAGCTGTACGGCTTGCCCTGAAAAGCAACATGGCATCTTTGCCGTTCTCTTGAGGAACACACTAGAATCTAGTCAGTAGAAGTGCTCTTCTATTGGCTTGGTCTCCTGTCTTCAATGATCATGTTGTTTTTCAGTGACGAACTGGGTCAATACACTCGCAGAGAGAGAGAGAGATGGAGAGAGACACACAAACACACAGAAACAAAAGTGTGTGTGTGTGTGTGTGTGTGTGTGTGCATGTGTGGTGTGAAAGAGTTGGAACACTGACTTCAGATCAGTCTTACGGACACTGTTGATAACTCGAGCTGATAATACGTAGTTGTGCCTGGTATATAAACCTGATTGATTGATTCTACCTGAGAGCATACACCTCTGAGCTGTGTGGCGACTGTGGTTTGAGATCCAACGTATCACACCCTCAGCCAATTAGCACCGTTCTGATGTTGATGTACAAATCATCCACACAGAGAGGGCACGCTGTGATGTAAACGATGTCAAGTAAATCCACTCTGCTCCCTCCAGACTGATCCGCATTCAGAAACATTAAGCCCCCATTTATTTTATGCTCGGGTGCCGGTGTATCGTGCCAGTGTGGCGCAACGAAAAAAGCAGACAGACAAGATCACAACACGCAGCAATGTGACACGCTGAGAGCTTGTAGATTATACTAAGGAGAATTTTACTTGTGCTTCTTCTTGTATCAACTGTGACTGGTGGTGACATTTCTATTGAATTGGTTCCAAGCCTTTGTTATTTCCGTTTCTGTCTTCCACAATTTCTCCTATCACTCTATCCACCCTTTTCTCTCTATCTCGCTCTCTCTCTCTCTCTCTCCATTCATTGCTCACATCACTGCCATCAATGTACCACCCAGTCTGGCCATTCATACCACCATCTCTCAACATTCAGGCACTGTCTTGTTTTGTTTCTCTCTCTCATTTATCTAATTATCTAAACCATCCCTGCCGCCCTCCCTCCCTCCCTCCAGACAATGTTTTTCTCTCTCCCTCTCTTTCTTTCTGGTCTGTTACTCTGGCAAGGTTTCGTTGTAGTCCATGATACTGAGTTCATATATCCTCTGTCGGACTGCCTCGGTTAGGCTGGGGGCCCTCTGGACTCCTGGGACAGAGGCTGGGGGAATGGCATCTCTAGAAAGGGTATCTCTGGGCAGGATATCTCCGGGTAGGGCGTTTCTGGCCAGGGCGTCTCCGGGCAGAGTTTCTCTAGGCAGGCTGTCTCTGGAAAGGGTCTGTCTGGGTGGGTTGTCAGTAGGTAGAGCATCCCTCAGCGGGGTGTCTTGGGGGAGTGGGCTCCCTGGCGGCAGATGAAACTCCTGACCCCTGGCCTCCTGCTCATCCCGTCTCTCCCTCGGCACCTCCTTCTCCTCCTGGCCGTGGGGAGGTGGTCTGAACAGCTCCCTGGCTCTCTGATCCAGGAATGAGCCCTCCATAGGGTAGGAGCCCACAGCCAGAGGGGCGTCAATGGGGGAGGTGGAGAGGAGGTTAAAGGGGGAGGTGGAGAGCGGGTAAAGGGGGGAGGTGGAGAAGGAGTGAAGAGGGGATGAAAGGATGGCTTCTACACCTCCGTTGAGTATGCTGAAGGACGCAGAGGGCTTGTTGCCAATTGAACAGTTGCTATGAGAGGTTGGGATGACAACATCGCTGCCATTAGATCTGATGGAGACAAACCGGAGGTTAGAGCAGTCTATATTGTTTTGACATATACACATATTATATATCAAATATATAATATATAAAAATGGCCTGGTACTTCCTGTAACAAGCTTCGAAATAAGACCAAAATATGTACCAAGGTGCAGCTATTATTTGGAATATGTGGTAAACAGAAATACAAGTTTATTTAGCTTCTATTCGTGTTTTTGAGGGGCGCTAGCTACTGGCTTTCCCCCGTGACGTCATGTGACAGCCAAGTCTATGGACTTTGTGTGTGTCCAAGGGGCTCCTCACTTTATACCAGTGATTATTTTGCTTCTATAAGTCTGTTCACATTCACTCATTACCTGCTGGTGCTTAATCCTTCAGGCGGGCTGGCAGGTTCCTGTTGCTGGGCGTGTGTGTGTGAGCGTCCGTACGTGTGCGCATCCAGGTCTATCTGGCTGTAGAGCTGCAGCATCTCAGTCTGTAGAACCTGAGTGACTCTCTTCAGGGCCACATAGCGGCCTTCACAGGCCGACAGCTGGCCGCTGGAAAGGGAAGCGACCAATGAATGATCACACCCTGCACTAGAACAGAGAAGCATTGTGTGTGTGTGTGTGTGTGTGTGTGTGTGTGTGTGTGTGTGTCTGTGTGCGTTACCTGCTGTGAGCCTTGTTGTCCTCCAGTAGTTTCTTCTGTTCTAGGATCAGTTGTTCCTTCCTGGCCAGCTGAGCCTCCAGGTCAGTGACCCTGTGATTGGCTGCTTCCAGTCTCTGAGTCTGCTGGGCCGCGCTGTCCCTGAGACGCAGCGTCTCCTTGGAAACACTGGACTGGACCATGCTCATCTCCTACACACACCATCCACAATCCATTTCACATTTATTTGAACCCATTCAGAACTACAAGCTTGTAGTAGATCTGCTATTTTTGATATTTGTGAAAATGTGGCTCTTTCAGAGCGAATGTTTTTAACTCAAATCTTTGCTTCTGGGGTGTCCCTGGAACAACACATTTTCAGATGGGGGTCGGCGGCCAGATACATATAATACTGCGAGTCCTTGACATTTGAGAGGTTTGAGAACCACTGACATAGAAACATAGATTTCTTTCAGAAAACTGTCAGGATTTAGAAGACATTTGTAGAATCGACCTCAGGTCTAAATGGGTTAATAACGGCATTACATGGGGCTGGCCTCACTGTATCTCTCAGACCTACTCCATGCAAAGCCAAATAAATGTGAGATCTCTCAGGTCTTCGGATAAGGGCCTTCTGAAGATTCCTGCGACAAAACGTAACTAAGGGGGGGGGGGGCGGGCATTTGCAGTGGTTGCTCCTGTAGCAGAGTGGCTCACAGCCTCAGCCTGATGGCCTCAAAAGTCTAATATCTCCCCCGGGCCATAGGGATATCCCTTTGGTCTAGTGGCTAACTAATCTGTACCAGCACGAGATAATCTCGTGAATAGCTATTTAATCCTCCTCCTGTGCCAATCTGGTGATTGGCACAGGAGGATGGAAGGATCTGGCTCCAATGTCTGTGTATGCATTACCTGGTTGTGTTGGGTGTCTCCAGTGTGTGTGCTTTGCAGTAGTTTGTTTGTCTCTCCCAGCAGAAGAAGTTGTTTGTTCAAGAGAAACATCTGCTGTTCTAACTGCTCACAGCTGGACACCTACAGACAGGCACACAACATGCACAAGCATATACACATACACGGAAAAAAGAAAAAGAAGAGGTTTCAGACGGATCAAATCATCAATACCATGCTGTATGAATGATGATAATAGAGTTATTATAGGGGTCGTTGAGGGGGTCCACGGACGTTCCCCAGCAAAGGAGTTTAAACACGTATGCCCCTTAGTATCCAAGGGGCATACGTGTTTAGAAACTCTCTGTACTTATTTTTTTAAATCTTCCTCCTAGTATTATCATAGTACCAGATGATCATGTTTTAGGGGGGGTGGGGGGGGGGATCACTATCTTTAACATACAGTAAATCTTCTCTTCTGGGGGGGGGGTCATTGGCATGCACAAAACGTTTTCAGATGAGGGTTGGTGGCCAAAGACTGTTGGGTCCATGATATGAAAAGGTTTGAGAACCACGTCTTTATCATAATATCCTACTACCGCACCTTGACTGACAGCTGTGTGAGCTGGTGTTCAGCATTGTAAGCTTCATTATTGGCTCTCTGAAGCTCCGCCTCCAGATCCCCCAGCCTGGACTGACACTCCTCCAACTCACTCTGAAAGCAACCAATCACAACCTGTGAGTGTGTGTGTGTGTGTGTGTGTGTGTGTGTGTGTGTGTGTGTGTGTGTGTGTGTGTGTGTGTGTGTCATACAGTATTTCCATTGTCCAGAACTGTCACATTTTAGGATTCATTCAAATGATAAAATAGCACATCTACAATTTCATACATTTTCCACACAAAAAAGAAAAAGACAATAAATCAACCAAATGACAAAAAAAAAGAAGTGAAGATAGTAGATCTACAAGCTCACATTGTGACACGTTGTGTGCTTGTATAGCTTGTAAACAACAGCTCTACTTGCAAAGCAGAGCGTATGTTGTGTGTGTGCGCTCGCGTGTGTGACTGTGTGTGACTGTGTGTGTGTGTGTGTGTGTGTGTGTGTGTAGTAACCTGTAAATGTTGCGTCTTGTTGTAATACTCCTGCTGCTGTCGTTGCAGTTGTTGTATCTGTGTGTGCAGTTGTGCGGTGTGTGTGTGTGTGTGACTGTGTGTGTGTGTGTGTGTGTGTGTGTGTGTGTGTGTGTACTAACCTGTAAATGTTGCGTCTTGTTGTAATACTCCTGCTGCTGTCGTTGCAGTTGTTGTATCTGTGTGTGCAGTTGTGCGGTGTGTGTGCGCGTGTCGTGTTTCAGCTGTGAATATCTCTTCTGTTCTTCACACAGACTGGCTCTCAGAGACTCCGTCTCTAATTCCTGCAGCTTTAACTGGCCCTTCTGTAGCACAAACAAACACAAACGCACAAGCACGCACGCACACACACACACACACACACACACACACACACACACACACACACACACACACACACACACACACACACACACACACACACACACACACACACACACACACACACACACACACACACACACACACACACACACACACACACACACACACACACACACACACACACACACACACACATTCAGCTATTACAATTCCAAACATGCAAATATGACCCACTTTAATTACTTCAGTCTACTTCATGAGTTGCTTAATGACATTTTTATTGTCTTTTTTATGTCCAATGTATTTGCATTTAAGTTCATAAACTTAACAAAATGCATTTGAAATTAAATAAAAATGTTACTTTTCCAATATTCAAATTCAGAAATATTCAAAAATAAATAATACAGGATTTCAATTCAAATATAGCAAAAATAGCAGCGACAGTACAGGTATATATGCAATGTGGACCCCTGGAGTGAATGTGGAACTATAGTGGCCCTCTCCATGGCCAAAGTTGCCCACACCTGATCTACGACGTGATCTTACGTGTGTTTTTCTGTGTGTGTGTTACCATAGAGTCGTTGTGTTCTTGTAGTGCCGTGGCATTGATGACTCTCCTCAGCAGACGTCTGTTCCTCATAGCATGCTGCTGTCTCTTGTATCTCTCAAACTGGAGCTGACTATGAACTAGCAACAGCTGGCTACGCAATGTCTGGACCTCCTCCCCCTGGGCGGAGCCTAACCAGGAAGTACGACACAAACACAAACACACACAAACACAGTTACACGCACACAAATGTATTATACAATATTGCTTTAATATACACTTAGCTCCACTATGTCAAACCACAAGCCATGCATTTTATGAATTAGTTATTTACCAACAACAATGGCAACTTGACAGGAAGGTCACTAGCTTACCTGAATATATTACCTGAAATAAAAGTTTGGAGGTCATGGGGTCATGGTCATGATAGCACTACATTGTTTTAAGCCCATATCTTCATTAACATGGTCCTAATTACTTCCAACTCAAAACAAACCACAGTCGTCTACTGTTGGTCACTGGGAGCACTCTAGTATAATTGTTGCAGTCTTCAATCAGTCTTAGCCTAGTTAAGACATCCCCCCAAACAGTTACATCATGATATAAGCCCTTCAAGGTGGGTTGGTTAGAACTTGTTGCATTAGTGGTTGTTTGGTAATTAAAGGTACTAGTTGAGATAGTACTAAATTAGTTAAGGTTAGTACTACCAGTGGTGTTTTGGTCATAGTATGGTATACCAACGGCGTCACGTGTGGCCAGTAATTTTTCACTCGCACACACAGGCACGGCACCGTAACATTACGGTATGGTGCGCACGCACGCTAGAACTTAACATTTTAATACCTACCGTGGTGGGTAAAATATAATAATCACCATTACACCACTGGTTACTACTACGTTAAGGGTCTTGGGTTAGTAGTACTAGTTGTGTTAATGCTTGGTTAATGTTAATCTAGTTGAGTTTGATTGGTTAGTTGTACCAACTGTTAATTGGTTAGTTGTACCAGTTGTTAATTAAGTGTGTACCTTTGACTCTCATGCTCTGTTGTTTACCTCCAATCTGACTCCAATCCACTGACAGCCTGTAATACACAAACACATGCACATACATAATCAATTACGGATTTGTTTGCAATAAACACAATTTAATATTATGAGGCTGTCATTACAATACATATGAGTGCTATTTAATAGCTAGTATATCGCAGTGTAATGGTGCGTTGACATAAGCAGCGACCAAAGCCACAAAACGACCAAGCGTGGTCAACTATACTCAGTATACTGTCGCTTTAGAATAGGATTTAGAATTAGGTCATAATGGGTGAAAAGCAGGAATTGAGTGGCGAGAGAAGGGGAGTGGAAATGATTAAACCAAAAATGCTGCTTTTTTTCATCTCAACTTTCTTTTTTGTAGCATTTGTAGAAAGTTTGCATCTTCATGTAGCTGGCTTCCATTGAAAATGACTTGTAGCCTGTCGCAAAAAACAAATTCTGTTTGGTGTGCTCCCGTTGAAAATGGGAATGCGCTCTAATGCATACATGCGTACATTTGGAAAGAACTTGGGCCCATTCCCTACTTCCTTCACAGGTGTTACCAATGATACTAATGAAGGCTCTGTTCCCTTCTGGTCAAACAGAGTCAGGGTGCTGCTATTGTGCGTGTTGGCTAGGGACTAAATTATTTTCGCTCCTATGCCACCAAAATGTGGAACGCCCTACCAACAGTCATTAAGACATGTGAATCCCTTGACTCCTTCAAAACCGCTCTCAAAGGGCACCTACGGATGGCTGCAATTCGAAACTGGCCTCTGTAAAATCTGAATCCACCCCACCCCCCCCCCCCCCCATTTCCCCTCACTGTATAATGTATCTTTTCCCTTTTTTGCTTCCTATATGATGAATTCCTGTTCTGTTCTTTAGCTACATAGAAATGTCTATTTGTATGTCTCTAAATGTTTGTATGTCTCTAAATGTTTTGATGAATTGAACAATGTGGACCCTGTTGTAAACAAGTGTAATGCTTAATTGGGTCGTCCACTCACAGTTAACAGTCTTTGTATTGAGTTTGTGCTTAAAATGTACTGTAAATTCTACAAACTGTTAATAAATATTTCAATCAAATTCAATCAAAAAAAAGGCTCACTGGAAAGACTCTGCTACACCAGTGGGTCTCAAAGTGGCCTTTGAGTGGGTTCCAAATGGAGTATTGAAAAAACAACAACAACCGGGACATAGTAAGAGTTATTCTGTGTGCATAGACTAGAGCCTATTGTGGCCTGATGCTTACTTCCTGCTGAGTCGCTGATGCGTGTCATTGCCGTGTGTGATCAAATGGTCGAGGACATCGAGAGGAGATAAAGAACTCTCCTTCTCTCCGTCCTCCTTCCCGTCTTTCTCTCCATCACCACCCAACTTTCCTGCCCTCTGGATCACCTCCTATAGGAAGGAATCATACCAGTGTTAACCCATTCTGACCTGAGATCAGATTCATACGAGGTTTCCACTGGACACACGCCGGTCTGACGAACCCATTCTGACCTGAGATCAAGATTCTAAAAATGTCAGTCTTTCTTCGATTCTTTTCAAAAATAGCAGACCTACAAGCTCGTATCGCGCCACTCGGTGGCGCGATATGAGCTTGTAGATCTGCTATTTTTCAATAGCTAAAGCATGACATGATGCCAACACCAAAATGGGTGCCCGGTCAGAATGGGTTAATTTCATTGACTAAAACTATGACCAAAAAAATGTTTGTCGACTACCTTATTTTCACTGAAAAAAAACTAAGCTATGATGAGTAAAACTAAGACTAAATATATTGACAATTTCATCAGCACATTGAAAGACTTGACTTAAATGTTAGGGAGGGACTAATGGAGAAGAGAACTAAAATACAATACAATTTGATCTGTACAATTGTTTGCGCTCGGCTATCAACAATCTCACAACGTGTAGATCGGCTATGTTCAGCATGCAACCAAGTGTACAGTCTGCCATTATGCCAAAAAATGTTTTTTGTCAACTTTGTCGACTAAAACTATAAATTCATACTATGACTAAACAAAATAAAACTTGGCTGTCAATTTCCTGTGAATCATATTCATAATATCTTCACATTACAATATTTTAAATGCTCAATTACTGTAAATGTTTTTACGGTAGTGGATGATATCAAAATATGTTCCCTGTTCTCCAGTATTTATTTAGCTGAATTATACCATGCAAATACAGTTAGCAGCTTGTTTACATTCAGCTTCAATAGCCTTGATAGGACCAGGACTACTGCAGATGTTCCGTATTGGCTGGCTGTATACGTACTTCAAACCAAATTGGTACTTTTGGTAGTGTGCAAAGTCAAATAGCAGAGGTTGCGAGTTGCAGTGGCCTGGCATGTGACAATGGGCTGTATTTGTCTTAAGTACCAGGTCTTATTACCTAACTTGAGTAAACTAAAGACCTGGAGGCGTGATCAATGCCATTTGGCTATTCTGAGTGGCCAAAGAGCCCTATGTTTCCTAATGGTACGGCCGATTTGACCCTGCATATTATCGGATATCGGCACTACTCCTATGCACCATCCCAAGGCATTCACCTGTGTCTTCCTGTCCACAAACAGAGAGGCGGCCCTGGGCAAGGCGAGCTGAAACAGGGGTTCGTAGGGAGGTATGAGACCCTGGTGGGGACTGGGGGCCCAGAACAGGGCCGGACCACCTTCTTCCAGCCTGTAGGGACTGTGGATCCCCCCGTCTGTTCCACCAGGCTGCCCTGTGGCCAGGGCCTGGATGGGAGTGGAACAGGGTCTGAAGGACCAGGGCATGGGCTGGTGGGCTGTGCCCAGAGACGCCTCACCGCGGCTGGGAGTGGAGGCATGGACGGTCAGGTTTAACAACTCTGCTGTGATGGCATCTGGTGGAGGGGGAGTGCAAATGATTTAGAAGCAAATCCGTGAGTGAGTGTTAGGCCAGATTCACACTGAGTCTGTTTGATTAAAAAAAAGGCTGTTCCAAAATATGATTGCCTGGTCCCTGCTGGCCATGATTCACATTGGCCTTGATTCAATGTGTGAATCTGCCCTGAGTGAGTGAGTGAGTGAGTGAGTGAGTGAGTGAGTGAGTGAGTGAGTGAGTGAGTGAGTGAGTGAGTGAGTGAGTGAGTGTGTGTGTGTGTGTGTGTGTGTGTGTGTGTGTGTGTGTGTGTGTGTGTGTGTGTGTGTGTGTGTGTGTGTGTGTGTGTGTGTGTGTGTGTGTGTGTGTGTGTGTGTGTGTGGTGTGTGTGTGTGTGTGGTGTGTGTGTGTGTGTGGTGTGTGTGTGTGTGTGTGTGTGTGTGTGTGTGTGTGCGTGTTTACCATCCTCTTTCTCTTTATGTCCAGTTGTGTGGTCCAGGTCTCTCAGTCTGATGAAATCTGACACCTCTGTCAGAGACAGGCTCCGCCCCCCTTCTACACAAAAATAACGTACTCTATGTTATTATGGCAGAAGTAGCCTGGCCCAGCCTGTATGATTCCTGGTCTAGAGGGGCGGGTGCCGGTCGAAAACAGGCGGTGGATACTACTGGTTCACTGATCTGAGAACCCACCCCCGCCCCTCTCCTCCCCTCCACTCCACTCCACTCCCCCATCCCTCTCCTCACCACCCCTCCCCCGCCCCTCTCCTCCCCTCCCCAGAAGAAAACAGCGGAGAATAGTGACGTCACCAAATTTGGAGCGACGCGAATAGGCGCCTCTGTTATTGGTTAGCGAAATAGAACTAAGGCTTCCTATGCCAGATTTTCCAATGGGATTCATCAGGCTTTAATTTTTTTGCCGAATGCGAAGGAAAATAAATTAGTGAGAGATCAGATAGCAGAAAACAACCAATGTGTGATATGTCTTGGTTTATTTGCCTGAACCGATTATTTGACAAAGGTTGCGCAATCATTCAAAGATAGTGTTTAGTTATAGGCTGACTTTAATAAGTAACACCAAACTTTCAGCTCCAGTCTGCCGCACAGTGCTGTTTAACCCATTCTGAACGGGCACCAATTTTGGTGTTGGCATCATGTTATGCTTTAGCTATTGAAAAATAGCAGATCTACAAGCTCATATCGCGCCACCGAGTGGCGCGATACGAGCTTGTAGGTCTGCTATTTTTGAAAAATCGAAGAGCGACTGACATTTCTAGAATCTGATCTCAGGTCAGAATGGGTTAATCAGACCAGTGTGTGTCCAGTGGAAACCTCGTATGAATCTGATCTCAGGTCAGAATGGGTTAACTAATTGTCTGCCGCAAGGTGGCGACAGAGGCCAGTTAGCTGTGCCACGCAGAAAACGGCAGATTACCATGCTTTCACAGCCGGGTTACTCGCTCACAGACCACGGCTTGTGCTAGCAGTAGCTCACGCTGTTTATCTTTCGGCAGAAACGGTCATTAATATCTCGGGAGCGATGCGATCAAAAATCACATCCGATCTTTGGATCCTCAAACCTCAAACCCCCTTA
Organism: Protomyctophum parallelum; assembly: GCF_964188405.1. Classification (NCBI taxonomy): domain Eukaryota; kingdom Metazoa; phylum Chordata; class Actinopteri; order Myctophiformes; family Myctophidae; genus Protomyctophum; species Protomyctophum parallelum. Next base: position 47,559,525 of record NC_139710.1, read on the forward strand.
GATCTCCATATATGGAGCTGACCTGTTCTGACATTCCAAATGTTGATCCTCTCCCCCACCTGTTCTTCCTGTTCTGACATTCCATTAGTTATTCTGACCTCATCAAACCCTGTACACTCAAGACACGCTCCATATATGGCCAGTACAGTATTCATTCCATTATGTTGATCTGACCCTGATCCCCCCATGCCTAAGCGCCAGCACTCGCCCAGCAGTCTCCTGTCACCCATGGCGGACGCGTGCACGCGACCTCGACGCTTCTCGCCCTCAGGGGGGCGTCTTACTGGTTAGATACTGTTGATGACATCACGCTTACCTCTCTCCTCCTTGATTGGTTGACCGGCGGGTATCTCCATTGGCTGCTGCTTTGGCTGGAATTAAGTATAAGAGTCAGGTGGTCAAAAGACGTGTTGGTCCACACACGCACGCACGCACACACACACACACACACACACACACACACACACACACACACACACACACACACACACACACACACACACACACACACACACACACACACACACACACACACACACACACACACACACACACACACACACACACACACACACACACACACACACACACACACACACACACACACACACACAATAAGTACCGGTAAGACGTGCTGAGGATATATGGACCTATTTTGGATTAACCCAT